>NW_018128027.1:5904-22030 GCF_001952655.1 Monopterus albus | reverse complement strand
CATTCGTTGCCGTTTAGAGGCAAGAGACCGATAAAGATGAGGAAACATGCGATGTACGAAAAAACTTATTCTGAAATTTAAACCAGAAGTGAAATTGTATCTATGAGCCCCGTTAGCCTTAAATAATGGACTGAAGAGAGCAAGTGAAGTGTAAAAGAGAATATTGGAAGGCATATTGTGATACGTTAGGTAGAAGCACCCCTATAGAACAAGTATGGGGTATGATTAAAAGAATGTCAGGCAGTAGGAAAGTGGTTGAACATCCGGTAATGAAAGATGGCGAGAGTATGGTGATAGATGATGGATCCACACTCCAGTCTAGAAGGTGGCGGTAATGCGCTTAAAGCTGGTTGCCAACCGCAATTAATCAGCAGGAGAAGGAGCACTGGAGAGGGAGAGGGAGAGGGAGAGGGAGAAGTAGGAGGAGGAGGAGGAGGAGCAGAAACAGAAGAGGAAGGAGAAGAAGACGAAGGTGGTCGAAAACCAGTGGCTAGAAAATATTTTAAAATACAACTATACTGCAGGTTAAGAGAATTTTTCATTTTATACCCGTAAAAAGAACTACTTTGTGGAGGAACTAAACAGCTTGTTCAGCTGTTAACCCGAGGTTTTTTATAACAAGGACGAGAAAGTCTAGTCCATGTGCAACTTCCTTAGAGGGTACACGAACCGCTGGTTCCAAGTAATAATAGACGTCTCATCTCTACATTTGTAATGTGAGTTAATATTTGCGATTTAAACGGATAAGTAGTTTGTAATTTATCTGTAGGCCATTTGCTCTTTTATGAGTAAGAGGTGTTTGCTGATGTACTGTCTCTTCTATGTTCATATAATACCAAACTCCAGACGTCTGACATTCTGAGTTGTCTTGCTATTTGGCAAATAAAATCTTAACTTGAGATATTAAGAGAATCATTGCAATTTACTCTTCAATTCGAGACGTATCAAGTACACCTATTAGCCTCTAACCTTAGAAGTTAAATTTTTTTCGTAACAAAGGCAGTGCAAAAAGTTTATTATTAAATATATTTTATTTAAATAGTAAAAAAAATGTGGGAGCAGATAGGCAGCTAACGCTTCACGTTTTTAAATTATCTTGGGAAAACCAGAGCTGCAAGATTATTTTTAAGATTGGGTATGCAATCTGAATTAATGCTGTACCTATTTTATATGCGTTTGTTTTGTGATGATCACTGACAGATCAGCCACTTTTGTATGTACCCAATTCATTCTCAGTAGTGACTTCCTTTTCACAGTTCCCAGATTTGATACTGGTTTAAATCCACCTTGTGTCTTTGACCACTCATCATGATGCGTTACTGGGGAGAGATCCCTGGACCTGCAGGGGCTCCTCCAAGTCGCAGCTCCTTTGACTTGCTCCAGCGTGAGTTTCGCTCTGTGGAGATGCAGGACCCTCCCCTGCACCAGCCCTCGGCCCAGCGTCCACGGCCCACCACAATGTTGGACATCCCCTCAGAGCCCTGCAGCCTCACCATCCACACAGTTCAGCTGTGTCAGCACACTCGCCGCCTCCGTGGCCTCTTAGTAGCAGCCCAAGCCCAAGCTCAGGGCCAGAGCTCAGTGACCTCTGAAGGAGGCAGCAAATTGGAGGAGGCTGATACCAACCTGCCCCTACGTGCTCCCACTCCACCTGCCATGCCAGATGACCTATTACCCATGGACAGCAAAGGCCCCCGGCAACCCTTCCAGCTCTGCCACAGTGACCCTGAAAGTGACTTCTATAAGTGAGTTACTCTGAGGCTAGTTGGGCTAAGACTACAGTTCTTCTTTGTGATTACATACCTTGTATTTCTGCTGAAGCATCTAAATTGTAGGCATAGCCACTCATAGTTTAGATCTAGTAATTTTTTTATGTATCTAACATTTCACAGATATAATCTCAATTAATTTAGCAACCTCTTATCATGTATGCTCTTTCATTCAAAGGGGTAAAGGAGAGCCTGTCACAGAGCTGAGCTGGCCCTCCTGCAGGCAGCTGCTCTATCAGTCAGTGGCCACCATCCTGGCCCACGCTGGCTTTGAGTCCACTCAGGAGAGCGTGCTGGAGACTCTGACCGACCTGGTCCATGAGCATTACCTGCACCTAACCCGCCTGCTTCGGGTGGCAGTGGACCGAGAGGCAAGGCTAGGAGCCAGTTCATTCCCAGATGTGGTGGAACAAGTGTTCCATGAGGTGGGCATCGGCAGTGTGCTGGCCTTGCAGCGCTTCTGGCAAGTGCGGATCAAGGACTATCACAGCTACATGCTGCAGGTGAGCTTGGCAATGGGTCATAACCTTCATAAGATGATGTTATTTGACAGAAGATTTATCCACCATTCTAAATTTTACCATACACTTTATACAGTGTATCAATCCTTTTCATATATCTGTTTGTGTTAGGTTATTGTGGGTTTTGCTGATCAATAAGATTTTTTAAAAAGATTTTTGCATTTAAGTGAGGAAGTATTTCTCATGTCTTTGTTTCACAGAATTAAGACAAAAGAGACATTCCTGCACGTTTTTATTACACAAACTGACTTTCTAGAAAATTTCTTATATCAGTGAATATAAATATCATGACATATACTTTAATGAAGTTATATATGCATAACACCTATTTCATTTTGTTTATGGTGTTCAGCGATATTTTGTCAATGTGGTTCATATTTTGGAAAACTGAGCCAAGTACAGGCTGGAAGTCCCAAAGTCAAAATGGGATACACCTCCAAAGGTGGTTGAGAATGACCAAGCTAAGATCCTGTGGGACTTCCAGATACAAACTGACAAACTGGTAATGACCAACCAACCGGACATAGTAGTGGTGGACAAACCAGAAAAAGAAGGCCGTAGTGATAGATGTAGCAATCCCAAGCGATAGCAACATGAGGAAGAAGGAACACGGGAAGCTCAAGAAATACAAAGAAATACAAGTGGTCCCCGTGGTAATAGGAACATTGGGGGCTGTGACCCCCAAACTGGGAGAGTGGCTCCAACAGATCCCAGGAACATCTGAGATCTCTGTCCAGAAGAGTGCAGTCCCAGGAACAGCTAAGATATTGCGCAGGACCCTCAAGTTCCCAGGCCTCTGGTAGGACTCCAAGCCCCCGGGGATCAAGGAGGAGCCAGTGAGTGACATTTCCTTTCCTGTGAGCGAAGAGCCAGAGGCTGACCTGGCCTCAGGAGACCAGGCTCTGCCCATGGGTGTTCTAGGGGCCCATGGTGAGAGGTTGACTTCAGGCTTGGATGGTGACCATTCTCCTCATACCTCAGGTCAGAGCATCATACCAGATCAAATTTATAATCTGTGTTCATGAAGAATTTTCTGAAGAGGGGATTGATGTGTGCACACTCTCCAGTTTAAACCTTTAGTTTTGGATGTACTGTGTGAACAATTAAAGGTGCTGCAGTATTGTAGCTTAAGTAAATCATTAGGTGGTTTTAACCAGTAGGTAGCCTTTCTGCCTCCTTCATGCCTAACTTGGACACCCCCTAGTAAGATTTCTTCTCATAAGATCCTTCCAGTAGAGTTGTTAACATAATCTAGTTTTCATTCACTCACTCTTCTGCTAGAGAGTAAATAATGTTATAAAAACATGATCATATATTTAGTCTGTAGTTGTTGGCTAGTGAAATTTATTTGTATGCAAGAAAAAGTAAGTGAGCCATTAGGAAACACCTGGTTTTCAACATGAATTTGTCACAAATTGTGATCTGATCTTCATCTGAGTCACAAATATTGATAAAATGTGCTTACACAATTATTATTTTTCATGTCTAGAACATACTTATTAAACATTCAAAGTACTGGTGGAAAAAGTAAGTGAACCCTTGGATTTAATAACTGGTTGAAACTCCTTTGGCATCAGTAACCTCAAACAAGCAATTCGTGTAGGTGCGGATCAGACCTGCACAATGTTAAGGAGGAATTTTTGACCATTCTCACAAAACTGCTTCAGCTCAGGCTTAGGACATCTGGTGTGAATTCCTTCCACAGCATCTCTGTTGTGTCAAGGGCTGGACTCTCACTGGGCCACTCCAAATGGCAGATTTTCCTGTTTTGAAGCCATTCTGTAGTAGATTTACTTCAGTGTTTAGGGTCATTGTCCTTTTGCATCACCCAGCTTATTCTGAGCTTCAGCCTTCTGACAGCCACCCTTACATTACCCTGTAGGATTCCTTGATTAAATTGGGAATAAAATTTCCCCTCCACAATGGCAAGTGGTCCAGGTCCTGAGGCAGCAAAGCAGCCCCACACCATGATACTCCTTTCACCACTGGGTTGATGTTTCATGTTGACATGACATATAAAAATATCAGCTTTTACAGAGAGTTGATCCTCTCCAAAAAAAAAAACAACTGCAGCTCACCTCATGTTTTTCAAACAGCACCATGACACTGCACAAGACCACTGGAAATATGTTCTGTGGACTAATGCAAATGAGGTTGAATTGTTTGGGAAGAAACAAAACGCTATGGTGTAAAAAAGGGCATCACATACCAACATGCAAACATTATCCCATCTGTAAAGTACAGTCAAAGGATCATCATGATGTAGTGTAGATGGGTGTCAAGCATGTCAATTCACAATAGTTTTTATTTATTTATTTTTTTTTCCTCATTTCTTACAAGGCGGTGGTGGGGCCAACAACTCCCCTCTCTGGCCACAGGTAAAAATGGAGCCGCAAGATGGCGAGGAGGGCCAGGGTGCTGGCCATCATCAGCACCACCATCACCACCACCACAGCGTTCTGGGTGGAGACATGTTTGAGGAAGGGGGGCCAATGTCCACCATGAGCGAGTCGGGAGGAGCCATGGCACCCTCTCCTGGGGGTGCAGCATCAGATGGCAGCCACGCCTCACATTCACCCGACTCCCTGATGGGCACGTCACCCATCTTCAACCAGAGACCCAAGAAACGGGTGAAAAAGATGTGAAGCAGACGTTCTCAATGGACAGTGCATTGTGAGCTCATGTTTTCCCATGTTAACTTATCTTGGACTGATGGTGAAACACACTAGCTGCACAGTTTCAAGGTCAGTAGGTGGGATTCTTCTCCAGCTGTCGAGATTATGACCACTGCATAAACTCACTATGAATAAACTGAAGTGGGGGGAAAAGATATTTTGTAGTTTTTTTATGCTTCCTATTATGAGTATAGTTTCTCTCAAATAGCTCAGAATGCATCTATAGATGGGTATTGTCTTAAAAGATTAAACATCTTTTTACACAGTTGTGTTCTTTTAAGTCATTAAGTAGTTTTCAGAAGGTCTAGAAGTAGTTTCAATTAGCTTAATGAATCGGAAACCAGGAAAAACTAAAAGGTCCAAAAGCAAACTACTTAATTAAACAGCTTAATAATTCAGCATAATGGTCTCTTTCCCCAATCTATTAACTCACATACCAATTACTGCCTGTGCCATTCATTACAATTTAAAGATTCTCCACCACAAAGGAAACTATATAATTTTGTCATTGCATATTATAATGTATTTTCTACTTGCGCAGCACTGTTTATGTGTGGCCCAGTGTCTCTGAGACACACATTTCACATACCTGTCGACCTGAAGCTGCTCTGCTAAATTAGCATCTGTTTCAGTAATGACACAAAGCTGTGAATTTAATATCAGTCATTTATGGCTTGGTTGTCTGTATCATGAAGACAACATCAATCCAGCATTAATGGAAAATTAATTACAGCATGCATAATTTTGCATGCTGAATTAGTAGCTCTGTTTGAATTGGCAACATGTGATTTTCCTTTGCATGGGTCCATTTCATTTTCACAATTAGTCCAGTACTTGTCTGTGGAAAGTGCTGATGGAATTATATGTATTGATATTCAATTAGCTGGATTGAGAGTTGATTTATGTTTTCTGTGCTGCAGCTTAAAAATGCTTCTGGCTGTGTGACCCGGTGGGAGTTGGAGCAGCTGGAAAACAAACTCAGTGTTACAGACTTAAAGTATGACTGAAAAGGCTCTCCTTGTCAACAGTAATAACTGTAAGAAATGTCATTTGGTTCTAATGGGAGTCCTGAATTATTTTCTGATCTAACATTTTGCTGGTAAAACTCCACAGCTGCAGTAGAGGGGAAAAAAAACTGTCACCCCGAGTCTGTCATGGCTGCACAGCCAGGCCAGATGTGGTGCCCAATGTGTTCTGTCATGAAACAAACAAAAGCTTCTCAGCCCATTTAAATCTCAAACCTTACATATGTACCATGTAGCTACATAATTAACAAATGTTAGCATGCTAAATAAAATTAGTAGCTTGGTAAGAACACAAGCTAAACATCAGCATGTTAGCGTTGTCATTGTGAGTATATTAGCATGTTGATGTTAGCATTTAGCTGGAGTACAGCCTCGCAGAGCAGCTAGCATGAGATAGCTAGAGGCTTTATTAATCCTACAGGGAAATTAAATATAGCATTAGTGGTCTTCTTACTCATGTAGCTACTTAAATTTTACTCTCATCAGAATGTTTTCCAACATAACATAAACAAAACCTGTTTGCAGTACTATTTTCCATGAAATTCTGAAATGAACAGATAAATATTTTTATATCTCACTTCAAAGTGCACCATGGAAATAACAGCTGTGGCCATGTGCTGCCACACAGGTGGCACTGCTCAAATCTCTTGAACAAGTTTATAATGTAGCATAAAAATGTGTTCATAAATTCCATAAATCTGCCTGCAGAAATATTGGGTTTAAATGTGTAAAGCCTTACTTGTGCTGTGACAAAGTGGCCTTCAGTTTGTCAAGAAGCTGGTGCTTCACTCTGAGGAGAAAAGGTGTAATTACAAAAATGTCATGATATTTTTTTTTTTTTGTGCAGGAGTCTCTGAGTGAGGCCAGAGTGTGCTGAGAGCCCCAGTAAGGAGCCAGAAATGATTAATTACCCTCCTATGTGTAAATGGTTTAGCATTAATTTAATCTCTCTAGTCATGTTGTGAGTTTGTGAGCAGAATGAGAAGTGTGTTTCATTTTCATACAGTCAGCTCACATGATCCTTCAGGTTGCTCATTTGTTTGTTTTCGAATGAATTACATGAAAAGTGGAAATAGACTCAGCCAAAAATAATGTTTTCATAGGACTTCTCAAAATTCAGTTTATTGTAGTCACGTAAGAGATGCTGTATATCCAGATTATGAGAGAAGAAGCTGGTATCAATAGATGAATTGCCAGACATATGGGATGTGACAGGCGCAAAATGCTACACATGGCACCATTACAGCCATTTCACCGCAGCCCAGAAATTGGATATTTTCTCTGTGAACTGACTAAAAATGTCAAATGAAGCAAGAATTGATGCAGTCTTTTCAAATGTGGAATTCATCTATCCTTCACCATTCCTTACATTGTTCATTTGTTGTCTGTAAAAATGACCAAAAATGTAATTAGGAATTACAAATGACACTTTTTAAGCATTCATTAAAAAGTTTGAGTGAACTATATAAAAGGTGCTGCAGCTCCACAAAACTTAGTGTTAAAGTAGTGGAGTAAAGTAACTGAGCACATTTACTTAAGTACTGCAAAATTTAGAGATACTTTACATGAGTGTTTCCACTTGTGCTACTTCTATAATTCAAAGGAAATATTGTACTTTTCAGACTAATTTACTGACTTATGGCTGTTTACAAAAAGCCTAAGCTCTACTTGGGCCCCCTTGTCACATTAAACCTGTCTGTGAGTTGTTGTTAGTTCCAGCAGAGTGACTGCCCTCCTGAACCTTTCAGATGATTACACTTTTAAAAACTCCAATAATTTGAGAAAAGTTCAAAAATTGAATATATGAGGTGTGTCCTCAATGAGTAGCACCAGTACACCCTGCCAGAAGTCCTTGTCAGATGGTCAAACAGCTTTAGAAACCTGCTCCCCCTGCACTTTTCTGAAACCAACTATCCAAGATTGTTACCTACTTGAAGCAGTGATTGCTCCGGTGTGGAGGTGAAAGTATGCTGGGTGTGACTTTCTCTTCCAAGCTTTCTTTTCCAGTTTGTCACTTTTCAATCAAGTGTAACTCTATGAGTGTCTTCCAGGAGAGTCTGTCAAAAATGCTGCACAATTATCACCATATTTAAACAGTTATCACTGTTCACCCCTTCTCTGAGTACTTTGCCCTCTGATGTCATAGAATGCGCTGTCACCAAAGCAAATCTTAGTATTTTGATAAGCAGACTAGCCTAGCCACAAGACTTGTTTGCCCTAAGTTAAGCTTTACAGGCGGGCCTTGAACACAAGTCCCACCTCCTTCACAGTGACTTGGCAGACCCTGCCCCATAACCTCAACCTTATATCCTAAGAATTTGATTGGTAAACCTCACCAGGGAGGCAGTACCCAGTATGGAATGTCCAGAGCAAAGGAGTCCATTTCCATGTAGCTTCTTTGATGCACATCTGCATGATAGGTCTCATCTTTATAGAATAATGTAGACACTCTACAGTAAATCCCTTTTACTGGAAACAGTACTGGTCTTTTGAAATGACACATCTGAGGTACATTATTCTGCTCTCTTTAACATCAGTTTATCATTCTCCCAGTGGAGGGCAGTCTTGTGCCACATACAAACTGTAGCTGAACTATGGCCTGCTCTTGAAATGCAGGAGTTAACACTCCTGCCAGTTACCACAGAGACCAGGGTACTCCCAGGCCTTCTCTAGTCTCATGACATCAGAATATTACAGAGACTATACTACGCCAGAGAGACTATACAATCAGTTGCATAAGTATTTCTGCAAATGTCCTGTGACTTTTTGGTGCTTTTCCCTCTTTTATGTCAAATTCCGATTTTAATATGCAGTTATTTAACCTAAAAATCACTTTGCAATCTCTAATTGCTTGTCAGTCCTGACAGCTAGTTGTTGAATTAGGTGCTTTCTCATGTCTGCCTTTACAGCACAAGGGCTATGGTAATTAGGGTATTTTGCCTGCATATACCCTAATGCATCAAATGCATAAAAATAGCACCACCATTTTCTCATTCGATTCCACCACAATTGATATGGCTATGGGTAATGTATTCACATAAGACTCCGAAAGGACTTTAGATGACAGCATTAATATCATAAAGAAGCCTGCAATCCCTTCCTGAACCATCTACTGTAAAGTACAAGCTCTTAGTGCTCATATTCATTAAACTGGTTTAAATTTAAACATGGCTGAAATTGCTTTTGTGTGGGCAACAGGGCTGAAATGCTGTTGTGAGAGAAAGATTGTTTTTGTTCATTTTCACTTCATATTCTCTCAGGCTTTTCAAAGTCTGACATGTGCAACAACCCCCCCCACACACACATTTGTACAACATGATAGAAGTTAATATTAATGGATTTTGCCAGTGCTGTTATTATTCTTCTCTATGAGGGATAAAGATACTCTAAGCTTTGGAACTGAGTTATGATGTTGGTTACAACTTGAGTGTGTTTTTTGGCTATATTTTGTTTACATTTTTGGCAAACTGACAGCATTAGACATACGTCAAATAAGCTATTAGCAGCTCCTTTGTGCAATGTACTCGTGGCTGTACAAACAGCTATCACTGGATTACAATGACACTAAAAAAAACTTAAAAATGTGACAATTCTCAAACATGTTTTGTAGTTTAAGGTGTTTCTTTTTCTATTTTTTAAAATAGAATTTCTAGTTTATTCATGATGGGCATATACATCTGATAAAATATATAGTATGTAACTCACTTCAGCACTACAAACCAAAAAATCTTTGCATTGTGTCGTTCGCTTCATATTTGACTAAGTTATGTCTCCAAGAAGGAGGGTGATTATAATGCAAATTGCAGTGACCAGATGCTTACAGTTTAGTAAGTACCTAAATTGCCTCTGACCTCTGTGTCTGTTGACCTTGCTGAGAAGTAGACAAGAACACTGCCATGCACCCACCCCTTTCATCCCACTTGGTATTTTGCATGAAATTACCTGTTAGCACCACATATATGAGTGTAAAAAATTGCACTCATCTTTGATGATAAAATGATACAATATCAGTTTAAATTGGCGGAATGCTGTTGTGAGGTACTTTGTATGGGCCGTGTACTGTATTCTCAAACCACAGTTGTCCAGGAACTGTCCCAGAAACAAAGGGTCATTGGGTTATTTCACCATCTGCCTCATGGCCTGTTCTTGGAACATGGGCATGCTACATCTGACACACTGTCATGAGTCCGCATCAGTTTGTCGCATCGCAGTTGTGAAGCTCTGACACTTGGATGAGTCCTCAGTGTCGACATGTTGATACCGAGTATATGACACCATCCTACCCTGTCTGCTATTCATTGGTATTTTCTCCACAACTGTCAAAACACTTTCGAGACTGTGCAAAACGGAGTACAAGCAGCAACGGTTGACAGAAAGATGCAGCAGCTTAGAATGGTGGAGCTCCATTTTTGATAGATGTGACATCATTCAATCATGATGAATTATCTGATGGCATTTTCTCCAAAACTGCTGAATTTAGATGTGCAGAAGAATGCCTGTCAGAGAGGAGGTTTGTTTACTAGCTTGAAGTGATGTTAGAATAAGGATCAAATGGTGACCTCACCTTTCTGTAAAATCCCCCCCCCCTCCAGAGCACAGATTTGTGACAAATAATTTGGTTTATTACCAATCAAAGAGGCAAAAAGCTAGATAAAGAAAATAGTTTCTACAATGCTTTCTATCAAAATGCCATTTGTTTAGGTTGCTGGCTTTAGTGTACCTGCAAAGTAACACTCTTCCTCCTCATTCCCTTGCTACTTATTATACATCTCCCACACAAGCTTAGTCATCAAATTACTTTTCATACTCAAAGCCAAAAATTCCAGTCCAACTTCACAGATTCTTTGGAACAGGTGTTATTTTCCTTTTCACTACTCTTCATGCTTTCTGAGATGTTTTCTCTCACTGCTACAGTAATTACTGTCTGTCACACAATTATTGTCACACATAAACAGCACTGAGCTCTCAGCTTGAGCTCCATGCTGTTCCAGTTCACTTTGTCAGGTGCAATTATGTACATGGTAACACTTCATAGGACCCTTTTATATTTTGTAGTTAGTTTGAAGCAGAGCTCTCTTTTCCACATCATTACATCATGCAGTGACCTTGTTGTCTTCAGTTATTGAACTTGAGCTTATCCTCATATCTCACAAATTTTTGGTGAGCTGTTTATTGAAAGCAATAAAGTGCAACAAAGTAGTTCATCTAGTTAACCTTGTTGCTCAACCTGTCATGGTTGAATCACTCCAGCAGTTTGATCACTTTTGCATCTTACTGCTGATGTTGAAACAAGTTTGTTCATTGTTCATTATCTACAACAGCTGCTTTCAGGAAATATAGGTGGTGCAGCTTCTTGGTATTCTGAGAAACTTAAGTGACAGAACAGAGACTTAGACTGAGCTGGCAGGCTATTAGGTACAGCTATAACTAAGTCCGTGTAATACAACAGTCCTGAATAAATTCTCTTTCATGAAAGTGATAATATTTAGTTTTTGTTCAAATAGTTTTACAGAGGTCTTGATTCAAGTGTATGATCATTTTGGAAGATAAAGAGATAGGCATGGAGTTGTGTATCAGTGATAGAAATGGGATGGACAAAATAATAAAAAACACCTGTCTAATTGTGAAAGTGGCAGAGGCTCACACACATGAAACTTACATGTATGTGCTCTTTGGTACTATTGAACTATACTGCATTATACTAACAGGTGTTTCTGTTATTTTGTCCACCATATTTATATAAATGATGGGAAACTAAATAACACAAACAGCTTTTTGTTTATCAAAATGTAAATATTAACATCTTCATAAAGAAGGACTTATTGCAGGACAGTTGTATTAGATTGCAGTAGTTTTAGAGAGGTGTAAAAAACAAACTGCCACCTGAGTGTCCTTACCACTGTCAGTTTCTGAAATAAAACTTCACTGAATAAATAATGTCTGCTTTGTCTTTTTCCTGCATGATTGTCAAGCAATGGAACAGGCTGACAGTGCTGCAAGGACCTGGAATAGTAAAAAGAAATTGTGTGACATTTTGAAAAAGTAATTAAGACCAGAAAAAGTACACTGCTGACTTGTGTCCAGGTCTGTTAAAGGTGGCTTGAAATAATCCCCAGGCCTCACATTGGCACATCTCACATGTCGAAATAGAAAACACTGTGACAAGTTGCATATGTTTTGGGCATTTTTACTGACCATGATCAGCATTTGGTTGTGTTATAGTAATGCAGTCATGGCCTACGGTCATTAATGCTAATATATTTGGCTTGCATATTGTATGTAAACCTGCATTCCCATTATTAAAAAACATCATTGTTAGCTGAGCAATTGCTGTAACTTCTGTCATCCCCTTAAAACAGCTTTCTGGTGAGATGTTCCTACTGTATGCTGTTTGGTTTTAGAATATGTAGCCTTCAAGTGTCTTTGCTATACAGATGATTCAATTACTCCTCATTTAAAATGTGCAAGCAGAGATAATGCTTTGCAGACAGAGGAGGAGAGAATGAAATTAACCTTGGCTAACTCCCTATGCCCTCGACACTTGTATTACAATTTTCTATTAAAACTGTCTTTCTTAAAATAAATTTAGTCCTTCAATAAGAGAAGAAACTCAAAATTTACACAAACTAATCTTTGTGTTAAAATATTTAGAGAATCAAATAGAGGTTTGTACACCAATAAAACAAGCCAGTGAAATGACTGTTGCTGTTAAATTTGGGCTTTTTTGGAAGAAGGATAAACAAACATGGCAAATATTTCTGTGTAACAGGTTACTGATGGCACTGGTATATAAAATCTATAGTGCATTCAGTGTTTGTGTGATCATATTTTCCCAGTTGTTATATAACTAATAAACAGCAGAATCTTTAAGGCTTAAAGGTCAAGGCTCAGAGTGAGGTTCCCTGATACATTTAAATAAATGAGCCGCCACGCTGTTCAGCAATGGAACCAATTGATTAATTTTCAGGGGCTCAAGCCCCAAATGTTTCCTAGAAGCCTTTTATACAGTAGGTTTTCAAAAATAACTGCAACACTCTGTCACTTCCCCCCAGTCTCTGAGACAAATCAGTGGAAAGTTCTATTACTGTGGAAACATGGCTATCTATAGCTCCACCCTGCCCAGAGTTTCAGAATGACATGTTCAATAATCACACATGTCTAAGGGTCCTCATACTTTTGGCCATGTAGGGTATATTATGTAAAGGTGCCTGGCACAATATAATATTGTACATAGCCTGATGGAAAGGGAGGGGATGTGGGTTTTGCCAGGTGGGTTGATAGTGCTTGGCAACATAATTACTCTGCCTGCACTGAGACAGAAAAAAGCAATTATCTAATTTAACCATTAAGAAATGCATGAGAAACTCTGTGTGGCCCATATCTATTGTGACTCCACAAATGAATTGCTGATTAACATTCCAGCTAAAGTTTCTCAGGAATCCTTAAGAAGGCACATTTTTAATCCTTTTGTGATCAATTTTTATTCAGATCTGACGCTGTTCTTTTGGCCACAAGGCATCAGGGGTTGTTTCCATGCGGCTGCTTCTACGAGAAGAAAAACTCAATAAACAAGATCAGACTGAACAGACAGATGGGGGATGAGCTGTCGCTATGGCAACCCCCCTACACCATTTCTCCCTAGAATCAAGATCCTTCTTTCTAGATGCCAATGATGCAGACGAGTCTGATCCAGCAAGACTTAGAAAGTGACAGACAGAACACTGGTCATCATGAGTATTCCAGACTAGGTGTCACGACCTGATGTTCTCTATATATTCCTCTGTTTGAGACCTGGACTAGCTGATAAATAAACATCTAATTGTGATAACAGTGGAAGAAAACAACAGAAAACAGCAGAAGCTCATTTTATGCATTTATAAGCAAACGATGAGCAGATGGGAACAGACACTTGCACACACTGGAATGCACAGCAACACAGGGACAGATATTAGGGATATTTGTGTAGATGTACTCTGTCTCCACATGCACAGTCATACATTACATATCCTCAGTTCTCTGTCTGTGTACTAACAGTGTGCATTCTTTGAGTTGGAGCTGTCATATGCATCAATTTTTAAGCCAGTACAGACCAAATCTGTACAACCTCATTCTCATTCTTCAGTCATTGTTCTCTTTTCCCCTCTCATTCAGTTCAACTGTAAAAGCACCCCCTCCAACCCTCACCCCTCTTCACTGATGATTCAGCATCAATCAGTGAGGCATGCACAGCAGTGACGGCACTGGCGCTGGCTGCCAATATAACTGAATTTTAGGGATAGTTGGGACACGGAGGCAAAGGGATGTGACAGCAGCTCTGGAGTGGGCAGACCTAATTGTTTAGAGGTAGGATAAGGCAGTCATGATGCATTATGCTTTAATCATCATAAGACTGCTTGGGCTGTCAGAAAGCAATAAAACCCCAAGAATCAGAATCTCATCTGCCGCTTAGTCCCGAACAGGGTCGCTGGAGCCAATCCCAGCCGGCATCAGGCAAAAGGCGAGGTACACCCTGGACAGGTCGCCGGTCCAACACGCAGACAAACAACCACACACACACACACACATTTACTCCTACGGGCAATTTAGAGTCACCAATCAACCTAAGCCGCATGTCTTTGGACAGTGGGAGGAAGCCGGAGTACCTGGAGAGAACTCACGCAAGCACAGAGAGAACATTCAAACTCCGCACAAAAAGGTTGCAAACCCGGAACCTTCTTACTGTGAGGCAATGGCGCTACCCACCGCACCACCCAGAATCAGAATCCCTGACAGTAAACATTAACATGTTGTACACAGTGCACAACAATATTGCTCCAAATCATGCTGTAAATGTTCAAAACTACCAAAAGCACATCAGTACTTGGTACACCCACTGCTGTTTTGAAGCAGTACAGGTATGCTTTGCATTTCGAACTCGTGTTGCACTAAACATTATGTTAAAGGTCACACTTCTATCACTGTAATACTACATCAGTTGTCTACACTGTGGTGACATTCTGTTGGCTTCAGTTGGTTCAGTGTAAATGAACAAATCCATCATAATGAAGGGTCAACTTAATGCAGGCACACCAGATTCTCAGTCTAAGCAGAGCTTTAGATGGCCATATAGACAACAGGATATACAGTATATAATCTGCAATAACAAACTGAACTTAAAATTTTCAGGTGCTTGCAAATTCCTTTAGTTCATAGATGTGATCTACTGAAGTGATGCTTGAGTGCAAAAAAGCCCAACACCTTTACATGTCACAGCCTTCAGAAAAATATGAGTGCATTTCACAAAGCAGTACCATTGCATTATGGGTACTACTGGATAATCAAAGTCATATTTACGCCAAAGCAGAGAACAGGGACTGTCATGATTCCATTTCTTCTGCTTCCGGTATCATGCTTTTATTCTGACACCACTTCCTGTTACAATCTCACCTCAGCTATGGACTCTTTACTCTAATCAGTGGTAATTATCTACACCAGTCAACACGCCTTTATAGGCAGCTTCCTCCCACCAGGAAGCTGCCAGATTGTTCTAACTCATGTTCAGACTTTCCAGCATTTTTTCATGTGCCTCTTATTCCAGCTTTGACCCTGGATTGCCTTGTGACCACTGTTTACTGTCTAACCCTTCTGATTCTGTTTGTCTTCTGTGCATCGATGGACTTCCCTTACTGACCGTTCTTATTGTGGATACCTTGGATGTATGAGTTTGGATTACTGACCTGACTGAGAGTGATACATGGTGAATCAGACTCCTGCATTGTATACTCTTTGTTTGTTACCAGTGCTCTTATTAAACAGTCAGTGTTCTGCTTTTCTCATCTGGCCCTATAATTGAGTTCACCCTCGACATTATCGGCAGCTTTACATGTTGTCCCTGACAAGGGACTATGATATACTGTAGGTTCAATATCACCTAGTGTGGAGGCAATGGAAAACATGCATCACGTTGCTCTGTTGACATCTGCCACTTATTACATTAAAATCAAGCATGTGCAACTTCACAACATTGAGTTGCAAACATGTTCACCATAGCAACTTTATAACATACTGTTGCCTGCTCGCTATTGTTTAGATTGATTGGATGCGAGGCTGAGGCCCTTTTTAAACTGACAACCAACTGTGTAGAAGGAATGGATGAT
>NW_018128027.1:3504-5892 GCF_001952655.1 Monopterus albus | reverse complement strand
CCCTCCTACAGGGCACCATCTCTCTACTTCACTTTCTCATCTGGTTGCTCTCTGTAGGAAGTAGGGATGTGCTTAGTATGCACAAAAAAGGGGGATCCAAAATAAATGTTTATCCTGGTGCCAAATCATCTCGATGATGTTTGGAGGAGACAAATGAAACACACATACATGCAGTATGGAAGAGTGAACTAAATCATATTAAATACCTAATGAACAGTTACCTAAAAAAATGCCCCCTACATAATATGTACTTTAAACATGAGGCAGGAGCATTGAAAAATATGTAAATGTTTCAAAATCTAACAAGTTAACATGAGAAGCGAGCTAACATTTATATGTAAAATTGGTGAAATGCCCTTTGAAATGTGTGAGTTTTAGTTTAGGTAGTATATATAACTCAGCACACTTCCCCTACAGGGTGCTTCTGGTTATTATTTTCTAGCAGTTAATAGTGACAAACAACATTAAATATGAAGTGTGAAACTTTTCACTACAAAGAGGAGAATAATCATTGGCTTCATTAGCATTCAGTCCACGCTGGGTATTAAAGCCCTGAATGAATGTAGTGACTGTGTAGAAATAGATACAACACAGAGGAAAAAAAGTTTTATGATAAGAGAGTTGAAGGTGAAGAGAAAAAGGTCTGTTATTTTAGAACCTGGTTCAGTTCTTAATGAACGACTTTACTTATCTAATCAGGCTGTCTGAAGCAGATGTCACAATCTATCTTAATGCAGAGAAAATTACAAGTAATTAAACATCTGTAGATTTCTTTTGCTTCATTGTTTTAGTATTCCGCTGGTTAGAAGTTTATATTAATGAACATTATGGACTTAATTAAAATCAAGTGCTAGTTTCTGTTGTAAAAATGGCCAGGTATTGTTTGCACTGTGACTTAAGCTTCAAGATCACTGCTCAGCATATATCTGTACATTCATATTTACACTGACTTTAAATATTTATTTCATTCAAGGTGGGAAAACTATTTTGAAAGCCCAATGCATCAAAGTGTACAAGAGTGTAGCCTACTTTTTTCCTCATGACATTTGCAACAAAAATAATCATGTCTTGGCATTTGGAAATGAGAATCTTTACTCCTCTCTTGGATCTACTTAGGATTGCTCAGCCAATGCTTTTCTATCCTCTTTTTGCACAGGCAGCCTGACACTGAACATCTGAGGCGACTAAGGCAGCCAACACAGCATGCACACCAAGTTCAGTCCTGTCATTCCTGGAAACATCATTCACTTCCACTTCCTGAGAAGGCTAGAAATAATTACTGAACTGTAAACTTAATTAATATGTAATTTCCCGGTTGCTTTTAGAAGAATGTTAGTGCCAACGTAGGCAGTTTTAAAAAAAAATTATTTTACTTTACTGGCTCCCTGTAAAAATCGGAATAGAATTTAAAATCCTTCTCCTAACATACAAAGCCCTTAATGACAAGGCTCCATCGTATCTTAAAGACCTCGTAGAGCCTTATCATCCTAACAGAGCACTTCGCTCTCAGAGTGCAGGTTTACTTGTGGTTTCTAGAGTCCACAAAAGCAGAATGGGAGGCAGAGCCTTTAGCTATCAAGCTCCTCTCCTTTGGAACCAACTCCCAGTCTCAGTTCGGGAGGCGGACACCCTCTCTACCTTTAAGATTAGACTTAAGACGTTCCTTTTTGATAAAGCTTATAGTTAGGGCTGGATCAGGTGACCCTGAGCCTTCCCTAGGCCTAGGCTGCCTAGGCCTAGGCTGCTGGGGGGCCCTAACTCCAGTTGTCTGCGCATGCTCCCTATGCTTCTATATGCCACCATTACACATTACTAACTTTGTGTCTCCTCTCTCCCGTAGTGTGTCCTCTCTCTCTCCCTGTACCTTTTTGCAGGTTGCCCTGGCCCTGGAGGTCTATGTCTCTGACGAGCAGTCACCAGCCACATCGACCTGATCAGTGTTTGATTGTTGTGTCTTGTTGCTTTTCTTCTTTTGTCTCTCTTCTATCCACTCACCCCAACCCGTCGAGGCAGAAGGCCGCCCACCAAGAGCGGGGTCTGTCGGAGGTTTCTTTCGTTAAAGGGAGTTTTTCCTTCCCACTGTCGCCAAGTGCTTGCTCAAGGGGGATTTGTTGGGTTTTCCCTATGTAATAATATTGATAACAGTAAGGTCTAGACCTTACTTTGTAAAGTGTCCTGAGATGACTTTTGTTGTGATTTGGCACTATACAAATAAAATTTGATTTTGATTTTGATTTATTAAGTTGCTATGGTGAACATGTTTGCAAACAACTGACGATTTAGCATTCATATGGAGATATATTTTGATATTCCAGTGCAATAAATTGTAAACATAACCACTGTATATATCAGTTTGAAAGTTCTTCTACAATGTGTATATACTATATA
>NW_018128027.1:0-2671 GCF_001952655.1 Monopterus albus | reverse complement strand
CTGCTGACCCCTCACACCCAGGACACACACGTAAGAGCGGCAACCGTTGAAAGCTCTGATAAGGAGGATATACAGAAGCTGAAGTTATGTTTACAACTGTACTGAACATCTCTTGATGTGTAGAAACAATGACGTGTTAGTTGTTGAAACAACACAGATGCTGCTTTATTTTTAATCAGTCAAAACCACCAAATGATGTCAGATTTCCTGCCTCCCTTCACCTCCATGATGAGGTAATGCAGTATGTATATGGCAGATGGTTACAGCATGAGGGCATTTCTCCAAACCCCTTTACTTACTGTAAGTCCCTTTGTTGTGACATCAGCAGTTACATGCACAGAAAAGTCGAGCTGTCGAGTCAGATGAGTTCAAGTAGCAGGTTAGGCCACCTTCATGAAACAAGCTGTTCTTTCAATGCCACTGTGGTCTGGCCTCTGTTTACTGCTATAATAGGACACACATATTTCATCAGATGGTTGTTGAATCGTAGCCTCTATGTTCAATTTTGCAATGCATCACCAGACAAAGTAGCTATCATTGAGCTTATGAGAGAAATGTACTTGACATCATGTAACACAAAAAAAGATTATACAATTATATTTCCTAAAGATGTGACTGTTTCTGGTAGCTTGTTTGTGCACTATTGCAGTGCCCATAATTTCCATTGCTTTGACTTGCACTAAACCAAAGCATCAACAGTAATTAAATCCTACCCATCCTTACCCACTGTGTGTGTGCACGCGCATGTGCACATATGCTGTACTTATCTGTCTGCAGACTGTTGTAAATTGTAGCTTATGGTTTCATTTTGGTTGTCATGATTGACATGTGAATGGAGGGGGCCCTGTGGCATAACCCATGACAGCAGTTTAACTCGCATAAACACCACTGTCACTCTAGAGCTGCATAATTTGACTAATTTGTCTGTCGACTAATCTATCAATGAAATTTTCGATTAGTCAACTAATCTGTTAATGTTTCTAATTAGCATACAATTTTTCACTTAAAAAAAAAAAGTAAAACGACTTCAACCATTAGTATTTCTTTCTTTTTTATTGAATTTTCTATAAAAAAAAAAGTTTCAGTTTGAAAATAAAGTGCAATTTTAAATGCAATATAAAAACAATTACAAAAAGTACAACATAAATAATACTCCAACCCAGCACAGTGGAAAGAACACTGGTAATCTGTGCTTTAAAGTGCAACAGTGCTCAACAGTGCAAAGAATTAACACTGGAAAGGTGACAATTTTACATCCAACATCAAAGAATGAACACCTGAACTGTAATTATTTAAAATCCAATAACTAAAAGGTAATGGGTCCAATATCAGTTCTGCTTGGCACTGCAACGAATACCTAAATGTGTTATTTAAGTCCAACATAAAAAGTGCAAAAAAACGTTGGGGGCCTGGGTTACCAATTTCAGTAACTTGACTCAGTTCAAAACATAGGCAGGTAATCTTAAATAAAAGTATGCATATCACCGTCAGTCAGAAAGGGCTCAAACAGCATTGCAGTGGAGAAATGAAAGCAGGTCTACATGCTCTGGAGTCAGGCTTGCTCTTTTTTTATTTACAATGTTCCCGACAACTGAGAAAAGGCATTCAGATGGGGTTGACGTCGCAGAAGTGCTGCCGTGGAATGCCATCTCCTTGTCACAGAGTGAACAGATAACCGTTCGATTCGGCCTCTGTCTGAAATATTCCCACGCTTTTGATTTTCTTCGTGATATTGCCTTGTGCAAAGCATCATCGCTTTGACCGGCATTAGCAGCCACCATTATCTGCGTAAACACAGTATCATGCAGCGTCGTGACGTATTTCCTCTTCTTCTGCCGTGGGGTTTATTTTACAGCTGTAATCGCAGCAAAAGGTGGCGCTACAAAGTATTAACTTAAGGGGGCTGAATAATTTTGCACGCCCAATTTTTCAGTTTTTTATTTGTTAAAAAAGTTTGAAATATCCAATAAATTTCGTTCCACTTCATGATTGTGTCCCACTTGTTGTTGATTCTTCACAAAAAATTACAGTTTTATATCTTTATGTTTGAAGCCTGAAATGTGGCAAAAGGTCGCAAAGTTCAAGGGGGCCGAATACTTTCGCAAGGCACTGTATATATATATATAGTATATACTGTCATATACAGTATACCTTATCTTGAGATAATATATATGTACATTGGTAGAGAGTTGGAAACACAAGAGTCACACTGGCTCAGATGTCACCTGGGTCAACAAGGTCCACGTCAGGCACCAGAGAAACCTGATGAGAAGTGAACTACAAGAGCAAGACATTCATGGACAAGAGATGAGAACAAGGACTTTTGGAATGCTACCATACAAGTAACCCCAGCGAGAGGGGTTACATACGGAGGATGTGGGACCTATGGATACTTCGAAACCCAACATCTAGACTAACATCGAAACAACTAGTAGCTCAACATCTGCAATCAATCAATCAATCAATCAAAAATGTATATATATAGCACTTTAAAAGCAATGTCTGGTCAACCAAAGTACTGTACAAAGGCAATGTAAAAACCAGAAATAAATAATATCAGAGAAATAAAAACATAAGAACATAAAACACGAACTACACAAAATCAACAGTTATAAGAAGAAAGCATCAGACAACACTATGTATTAAACCCAAAGTGAATAAATATGTTTTA
>NW_018128026.1:982611-983022 GCF_001952655.1 Monopterus albus | reverse complement strand
CTTTAATAAATTATGAGGGCAATGAAAGGCCAACAATGTCACAATGTCATTGTTGTTATGTTGTGGAAAAGTGAAAACAAAATATTATTCTAAAAATTTTTGTTCATGTTCAAACATAATTTATTCAGATCATTAACTTTATAACAGCCTGACAGAGGAGGTGCAGCAGGAGAATCACACATCCAAACACTCATCTGTTTAACCAGAGTGATTCTGGAATCGTTACATATATCAAATCTTCACTCTCAATTTAAACTTTTCACCTACCATCATGAACAAAGATTTCACTCTACCTCGAATTTTAGTCAGGATCAGTCCATAAATAATAGGGTTGAGTATAGGTGGGATCAGGAGAATCTGTATGGCCATGAAGTTCTTCACACTCTGTGGCACAGATGCTGATCCATACCT
>NW_018128026.1:969837-981734 GCF_001952655.1 Monopterus albus | reverse complement strand
ACACCATCCAGCTCCCCATGCCTGCCCCCACCTGTCAGTGTATTTCTAGCTTTCTGTCAGACAGGAAGCAGCAGGTGAGGAAAACCACATCCAGCACCCAAACAATAAGCACAGGTGCCCCCCAGGGATGTGTGCTCTCCCCTCTGCTGTTTTTACTCTACACCAATGACTGCATCTCAAAGGACCCCTCTGTCAAGCTCCTAAAGTTTGCTGATGATACAATGGTCATTGGTCTCATCCAAGACGGTGACAAGTCAGCCTACAGACGGGAGGTTGAGCAGCTGGTCCTGTGGTGTAGCCACAACAACCTGGAGCTGAACACACTCAAAACAGTGGAGATGACAGTGGACTTCAGGAGGAGCCCCCCCACCTTACCCCCCTTCAGCATACTTGGCAGCACTGTATCAGCAGTGACGTCCTACAAGTTCCTGGGCTCCACTATCTCTCAGGACCTGAAGTGGACATCCAACATCAGGACCATCACCAAGAAGGCACAGCAGAGGATGTACTTCCTGCGCCAGCTCAGGAAGTTCGACTTGCCCCAGGAGCTGCTGATACAGTTCTACAGAGGAATCATCAAGTCTGTTCTCTGCACCTCCATCACTGTCTGGTTTGGCTCAGCAACTAAACAGGACAAGTACAGACTTCAACAGACAGGAGCTTTCAAGACAGGTGGGAGGAAGATTATCTGTTCATTAATGTAAAAGACAGACCTATTTATCTTGTGTGCGGAGCCAACATGGCTGTAACGAAAGAATATAACATAAGAAGACACTATGAAATGAAACACCAAGACAAGTACATGAACCTGGACATGAAGCAGAAGCTCCAGAAGGTAGAGGAGATGCAAAGAAGTCTGGTTTCAAGGCAGAAAATGTTCACAAAACAATAAGGAATGAATGCCACTGATGGTTTTTTATTTGAAATTTGATTTCTCATGTGTTTTTTATAATATTAAGCTTTGCTTGTTCCAAATCCAGTGTTTAAGCAACTTGTTTGTCTCCATATGAAAAAGTTTATCATATAGCTGGAGAGAATGGAAAACATGCTCAATTTTTTTCAATATGTCAATAAATATAGAGTCTGGCCCGCAACTTTGTCACAGTTTTTAATTTTGGCCCACTGTGTATTTGAGTTTGACACCTCTGATTTAGATGGACTAAGGTGAAGTGGAAAACTGTCCTGTGGTCTGACAAGTCAAAATTTGAAATTCTTTTTGGGAATCATGGCCAGCTTCTTCTGGGCTAAAGAGGAGATGGACCATCCAGATTGTTATCATCGCCCAGTTCAAAAGCCATCATCTGTGAAGGCATCATTAATGCTGAACAATATATAAGGGATTTGAAGCTGTACATGCTCCAGACAATGTCAAACCACATTGTGACCATATTACAAACCCCAATTCCAATGAAGCTGGGACACGGTGTAAAACGTGAATAAAAACAGAATACAATGACTTGCAAATCCTTTTTGACCCATATTTAAATACACCACAAAGACAAGATATTTAATGTTCAAACTGATAAATTTTGTTTTTTGGAAATATTCACTCATTTTGACACAAGGTCCATGATTTCCAAAAACTATTTAGAAATGTGGACTCGTCAGACCACAGCACACTTTACCACTTCCCATCAGTCCATCTCAGATGAGCTCGGACCCAGAGAAGCCGGTGGCATTTCTGGGTGTTGTTGATGTATGGATTTCGCTTTGCATGGTAGAGTTTTAACACTTGTAGATGTTGCAATGAACTGTGTTAACTGACAATGGTTTTTCAAAGTGTTCCTGAGCCCACGTGGTAA
This sequence comes from Monopterus albus, assembly GCF_001952655.1. Taxonomy (NCBI): domain Eukaryota; kingdom Metazoa; phylum Chordata; class Actinopteri; order Synbranchiformes; family Synbranchidae; genus Monopterus; species Monopterus albus. The sequence goes on along the minus strand of NW_018128026.1, from coordinate 979,932 downwards.
TATCCTTTAAAGCAGGGGTGGGCAATTCCAGTCCTCGAGGGCCGCCCATGACCTTTGATCCCTCAGGCAGCACTGCATTAAAAGATACCAATTCACTTTATCTTCCCTCACTCCACTTTCATCTAAGATGGTGTCTTCCAGCTTCTGACTGGTGAACACACCTGAGCCAGGTAATCAGCAGCAGGTCAGGCAGGGATAGTTGGAAAACAAGCAGGACAGCGGCCCTCAAGGACTGGAATTGCCCACCCCTGCTTTAAAGAATGATGTCTGTTTTTAATGCAGTGTTGCCTGAGGAATCAAATGTCATGGGCATTAAGTGTTGGCTTACGGCCTTGTCACTTAAGTGCAGAGATTTCTCTGGATTCTCTGAGTCTTTTGATGATATTATGGACTGTAGATGATGAAATACCTAAATTTCTTGCAAGTGTATGTTGAGAAACGTTGTTGTTAAACTGTTGGACTATTTGCTCACGCAGTTGTTCACAAAGTGGTGAACCGCGCCCCATCCTTGCTTGTGAATGACTGTGCCTTTTGGGATGCTCCTTTTATACCCAATCATGACGTTCACCTGTTTCCAATAAACTTGTTCACGTGTGGAATGTTGCAGACAGTTGTTTTTTGAGCATTCCTCAACTTTCCCACTCTTTTGTTACCCCTGTCCCAGCTCTTTTGGAACATGTTGCAGGCATCAAATTCAATATGAGTGAATATTTGCAAAAAACTGTAAAGTTTATCAGTTTGAACATTAAATATTTTGTCTTTGTGGTGTATTCAATTAAATATTTGCAAGTCATTGTATTCTGTCTTTATTTACATTTTACACAATGTCCCAACTTCATTGGAATCAGGGTTTGCAGAACAGCATGGCCCCATAATGAGATTCTGGGTGCTAAACCAGCCTGCCTGTCACTCACTGAAAACATTTGGTGCATTTTGAAGTGAGAAATAAAGCAAAAGAGGCCCAGAACTATTGAGCAAAAGCAAAAATAGGAGAACTAAAACAAATGGTCTCCTCACTTCTCAAATGTTTGCAGACTGTTGTTAAAAGAAGAGGTGAGGCAACACATTGCTGGCATCAAATTTAAAATGAGCGTTTCTTTTTTTTAAAAAAAGATACAAATTTTTGGTTTCAACATCCTCTGGCTCAGGAGGTGGAGTGGACATCCCCTAATCAGAAGGTTCTATCAGTGGTTCGATTCCCATTCTCCCCAGTCCACATGTCAAAGTGTCCTTGGCCAGGACACTGAACCCCAAGTTGATCCCAGTGGCCAGGCCACTGCCTTGCAGGGAAGCACCACCACTGGCATGTTTGTGTAAGTTGGTGCCACAGATGGCTGCCTCAGTTCTGTACCGGGGACAAATTCCTTGTGTGTGTGTAACATACTTGGCCAATAAAAGGGAATAAATTAAACATGGGTTTTAAAGTATTTCCAAATAGTTTCTTTCATCCATTACCTATACCTGAACAGCCTATCCCAGATGACATTGGGCAAGAGGCAGGGTACACCCTGGACAGGTCACCAGTCTACCACAGGGCTGATAGCATAGCATGATTAACATGTGGCAGGGAAATCCCACCATGGCTGTCATAGTGTTTCTGAAGACCATCCACTGTTCTACATAGATACACTTTATTATACATTATTAATTCTTTCAAAACTACAAAACTACCAAAACTCCCCAGATAACTGCACAGCAAACTTTCACCGGCATGTCCAAAAATGGTGCAGGAAGATGACACAGTGGCCACTTTACTGTTTACTGTTATAAATGCTGGCGTGTAAATGAGTTTTTGCTGTTTTATCATCAATGTCAATCCTCACTTTAATACTGTATGTGCTGTGGCTGCATTCCACCGGACTATGACCTGCTGTTCACACTGAAAACATCTTTACATTTATGCGAAATTTTACATTTATGTTCTTCTGGGTTCAAGTTACTGTTTTAGTAACTATATGCTATACTTTAATACTTTATACTGTAATATTAGTCTGACTGATGGTGAACAAACTACAAGATTATTATTGTGCATATAGTCAGGAGGCCTTAGAGGGGCAAACATTTTGTTTTTGGCCTGCCATTTTTTTAAAATCTAAATATGCTTAAGAGATATCTAATGTTAAATCATCAAAGCCACAAAAACATAGGGAGTCTGTTTTTCTTGGCCTTTGTTATTGAGTGTCCAACACCAGTGGCCATCTCTAAAGGGAGTTAGCACATAGTTACATGTGCATGGAGACCACTGCTCTCAGATGATAACATCACCAACAAATTGATGTCCTGGGGATACACAGATATAGCGGACTCATGACCCTGAGGCTTAATCATCATGTTTACTCCGTATTTCTATGTGTCTGTATAGATAAAGGTTACATCAGCTAAACTTTATTAACTAGTCAATAACATGGTAATCTCATGTGTATGGAGCGTCTCGGAGGATATGTTTTTGTTGATGTCCTTCAGTGTCTCAGGCCACCGGTTAGCCAAGTTAAACTTTCATTAAAGTGTTTGTCTGTCACACAAACACCATAAAGAGTAACACGTGTTCTGAAAACCCTGGACATTTTTATGGCAGTTTTCCACTCTTGGAAAAGTCATGAAAAATAACAGAAATAGTAAAATGCCCTGAGAAGCACTGTTGCATCACAAAAAATTATTTTGATTCTTTTTGTTTTGCTAAGAGTGAATGTCAGATCTCCACAGCTGAAATTTAGGATAATATGTTTATGGACTGGGTAGGGTTCAAATGGCAGGGTGAAAGGGCTGAAACACTTTAGGTGCCCCGCAAAGTTGAGGGCTTTTGAATACACCCCAAAGCACCTGAGCTTGGCAAAAACAGCCTGCAATCGCTGAAATAAAGATCTCAGATAAAATCATTGCTGAAATGTAGTCTGACAACCAAATAATACAAATTAATGAAACCTTCAGAATATAAAGATCAAAGCTGATTGGTAATGAGATTTATTTTAAACATGTTCATAATTTAACTCTCCACCAACTGTGGATTACATTAGATTGCTATTACATTTAAATGCTATTATATTCAATCTAACCCCGATCTGACAAGTAGCGGTTGTTGACCTTGACCTTATTCAGTGTGATCTTGATGTAGAATTAGATGGTGGATGTCATTTAAAGTCTGCCTTGTTATTCATGGCATAGAAAGCCTGAAGATGGCAAACCAGCTCAAAATCTTCTTCTCTCATTTAGAGAATGGCGAAGGTGTAGAGGCTGCCACTGTGTAAAGTCAAAGTTCAAAGTGAATATAGTGATGTGTAAATCACCAGTGTCCTGTGTTACACTGAATCAATACAGCAGCACATTATTTGATGTGACACCGCATCAGTTTTATTCTTTGTCCAAAATGAACACTCACTTCAGTTCTGATGCTGCAACACATTCCAAAAAAGTTGGGACAGTAAAACATTTACCACAGTGTGATGTCGCCGTTCATGTTCACAACACTTAAAAGATGTTTAGGGACTGAGGACACCAAGTGATTAAATGTGTCAGGTATCATTTTGTCCCATTCTTCCTGCAAACAAGTTTTAAGGTGGATAAGAGTCCTGGGTGTTCGTTGCATTTCAAAATGTGTCACACATTCTCTGCTGGGGACAGGTTGGGACTGCAGGCAGGCCAGTCCAGCACTCACACCCTTCTTATCTTGTTGGAATATGCATGGGTGTCCCTAGAAAAAAAAACAAGTCATCTTGAAGGCAGCATGTGTTGCTCCAAAGTCTCTGTGTATTTTTCAGCATTAATGGAGCCATCACAGAAGTGTAAGTTACTTTTGTCAAGGGCATTGACACAACCCCAGCCCATGACAGACCCTGGCTTTTGGACTTATTGCTGGTAACAGTCTTTTCATCTTTGGTTCAGAGCACACAGCATCCATTCCTTCCAAAAAAAGACCTGAAATACTGATTTGTCTGACCACAATACACATTTCCACTGTGTGATGGTCCATCCCAGATGCCTCTGAGCCCAGAGCAGTCGACTGAGCTCCTGGACACTGTTGATATGTGGCTTCCTTTTGGCACAGTACAGTTTTAGGTGGTATTTATGGATGTAACTACGCATTGTAGTGCTTGACACAGGTGTGCCAAAGTAATCCTGAGCCCATGTGGTTATATTACTTATAGAAGAGTGACAATTCTTGATGCAGTGCCATCTGAGGGATTGGTCATCCAGTTTAGGCTTGTGCCCTTGTTCTTTACACACTGAAATCCCTCCAGGTTCCTTGAATCTTTTATTTATGTTATGCAGCATAGAGAGTGACATATCCAAACCCCTTCCTATCTTTCTTTGAGGAACATTGTTTTTAAACATTTTAATAATTATCTCCCTTATATGTTGGCAAACTGGCGGTCCTCAGCCCATCTTTGCTCCTAAAGGGTTTGGCCTTTCCTGGATGCAACGTTTATACCAAGTCATGATTGCAGTCACCTGTTGACATCACCTGTTTCAAACGGAATCATCATTTCATTGTTTGACCTCATTACTGGCCCTGAAATGCAACCATCCCAACTTTATTTTAGAATGTGTTGCAGCACCAGAATTGGAGTGTTTATTTTGAACAAAGAATTAAACTGATGAGGTGTCACATCAAATAATCTGCTGCTGTGCTGTTATTTTCAGTTTTAATTTTAATTTTACATACCATCCCAACTTTTTCTGATTTGGGGTTGTAGATTTGTTGACTTGTGGAAAGAAAGAAAGAAAGAGCACAGTGGTTAGCATGGTTGCCCCACAGCAACAAGGTTCTGGGTTTGTGGTTGAGTGGGGCCTTTCTGTGTGGAGGTTGTGGGTTTTCCTGTTTCACCCTCCCACAGGATGACATGCAGGTTAGCTTGACTGATGACTGATTGATAATTTCCCATATATCTGACAGTGAGTGGGAATGGTTGTCTGTGGCTCAGGAGGTTGAAAGCTTGATGGTTTGACAGCGCTGCATCAGTAAGAAATTTCCCCATGGGGATTAATAAAGTGTAATAAATTAAATTAACAAATGTGTCAGCCCTGCAATAAACATGGCATTTCACCTGTGATATTTTGTGACAGAATGCTTTCAGCACAATAGTACTATACACCACAGTTGCTGATGTCTGAATGAAAATCTCTGTCCTGATGTAAATGACAGGTAAGATGTTGTGCTGTTTATCACCACAGATTATAAAGATTTATGACTTCATAACACTGCACTGAAAAATGTTTGTTGTTATTACTGTGTTGAGTGATGTATGTTTGTATTTTTGTACATAAAAACTATTATTTGGTTTTGAAAAGTTTTTAGAACACAACACAATTTGGAGCAAACACTTAGTTTTGGTGTTTTTGTCGCTTCTTCTCAAAACTAAATATTTTGCTTGTAGCAGTGTATTCACACAGTGGAGAAAGTAGCACACTAAATGCAAACACAGTTGCATGTAGTAGCTGCGGCCACCAGAGGTCAGTATCAGATCAGGAAGTGTACAGCATAGTAGGAGCACAGTCCATCAGTCTGCTATCCAGTCTGATTTCAGGCATCCAATATCACCAGACCTCTTGTGTGCTCTTATTAAGGTCTATAGATTTGATCATTGATTTTAAATTGAAAGGCTTTTTGTCTTGATAATCTGAAACATGGGAGGGTGGCCATTTTGGGAACAACACAGACAGGCAATGCTATCCGGCACAGTGACACCTATACATCAAGGTGAACATTTACCATATTTAAATTTACTCACAATAACTTGTTCTTGCGTGATTAAAGCACCATCATGGCCCATAGTTGCAGTTTGGGTAATAACACATAACAAATGGCATCAATTCACTATCAGTTACATTTAAGATTATAAGAATCAAATTAGTCACTCATTGGCCACGTTCCCTGCTTAACTGCCTCACAGTGTTGCCTATGTGCCACTGTTAGCATCTTTACAATCATGTGCCCTGTCCATGCATGCAAAATATTTTCACTGGTGTCCCTTTAATATTTAGTGAAAGCAGTAAGAGCCAAACTGGCCTTAGGTCATATATGTCAAACTCAGGTCCGCGGGCCAAATCTGGCCCACGGTGTAAGTATATTTGGCCCGCAAGGTCATTTCAAATGTTTATTAGAGCTGTATATATCGCATGCACCACTAATACTGCAAATCCCAGAATGCTTTGCTAGTGCATTGGCGTGTCAATCAAGACCTGCAAGCACCTTCTGTTGACATTCATTAGCAACCTCATGCTACCAGTCACCTCGGGCAAATTTAATCCACTCCTCCCAAAAAAATGGCCAAATGGAAAACAGGAGCTTTCAAGACAGGTGGGAGGAAGATTATCTGTTCATTAATGTAAAGGACAGGCCTATTTATCTTGTGTGCGGAGCCAACATGGCTGTAACGAAAAAATATAACATAAGAAGACACTATGAGTATAAGGACCCTGACATGAAGCAGAAGGTAGAGGAGATGAAAAGAAGTCTGGTTTCACGGCAGAAAATGTTCACAAAACAATAAGGAACGAATACCACTGATGTTTTTTTATTTGAAATTTGATTTGTCATGTGTTTAGAATATTAAGCTTTGCTTATTCCAAATTCAATGTTTAAGCAACTTGTTTGTTTCCATATGAAAAATTTTAGGATATTATTTCTGGAGAGAAGGGAAAACTCAGTTTTATTAAATATTTCAGTAAATATAGAGTCTGGCCCATAACTTTGTCCCAGTTTTTAATTTTGGCCCACTAAGTATTTGAGTTTGACACTCCTAGCTTAGGTGATAAAAAAAAACTCAAGGGTCCATCTCAAGTGTGACATGCAGGTGAACATCTGTGTGCCTGCACTGCTGCATTATTTAACACTAAACACCATACATTTGTTGACAAAACAATCTCAGCACACAATTCACTTACACTGAGACTGAGATTGTTTTGTGCACTGCTGTTTCCTACATAAGGAATTTAGTGTCGGGATCAATATGTTCAATTTATTCTATGAACACAAACAAGCATCAACATATTACAAACTGTATCACTTTTATTCAAACTGTACACATACAACAGACATATCATTTTTAAAAAGTAAAAAAAAAAAAGACAAGAATGTGTATCCCCATAAATACAATACGCCTTAAAAAAAAGACTGTGGCTACTTGGTAGGTTGCATATGTTCGCATAAAAACACACACAACCATTCCTTCTGAAAAGTTACACAGCAGGTCAGCCTGGTGTTACTGACACGAGCAGACCTCAGCTGTGTGAAAACAATCGCACAGAATACTTTTGCCTTCTTAAGAAAGAACGTAATGGATAGGAGATGAGTCATGTAGAGTGGAGAGTTGACCTACTTCCTGAATCCTACGAGCTCATTATAAGCAGAGTTTGAGGTATGCTGTAAATTCACGTGGGAAATATGACATTTCCCGTATGCACACTGCTTTAATGTATATGCCTTCTAGTATTATTATGTGGATTTGGGAGACAGCTGTAGAGATTAAAAATAACTAGAACACCAGGCTTATGAAATCATACCAATGTAAGTTTCCTCTCAATGTGCATGGCGTTTCATCATTTACATGTGATTTATGTATAGAAAATGTGCTAAGGACAAGAAAGACAAGCTTCCAGAGATCATATGCTACCTCATTTGATTTTAAAGGTCATTTGTTTCCAGACAATAAATGAAAACCCTCATGCATGATATACACTTTTGGGTGGTGCTGTTTTAATGGTAGGAGCCTATAGTTGCTATTCCTGCTCAGGTTTCCAGTCATTTTATTATTATTATTCATCTTTATAGACTAGAAAACTAGTGAATGTTTAGACTCGGCAACTGAGCATCTGTTATACTAGGCTATCTCACTCTACTTTTGCTAAACACTGCACACTCTCCAAATAAAAATATGCCCATGTGGTTGGGACCTTTGAGTTTTTTCTCAGTGTTTCTGTGGTTGAGAACATCAGTTTCCAGGTGCACAGAAAATAAACCCAGCCTCTCTGTGTTTTGAAGGCTTGTGCAAGGTAGACACTCAAATAATGACAGATTACTCTAAAATACTGTCTGTTTATGAAAGCTATTTAACATTTCAAGTGGCATCCAGTGAGCAGAAACCAGGTATGAATGTAGACAGTCATCTTTATCTAGGATTTAAAATAAAAAATCCTGTACAACCATCTCCACTCCAGTGGATTAAATCAGGATCCTTGAAATGGAGCTTTAAAGGCCTTAAAAGCTTAAAAATTGAGTTGTGATAGGGATCCAGCAGTTGAGAGACCACACACAGACTCAAACAATGAGCTGGTGTGCCTCCGTTACACAGAGTGGAGGCCCGTGTCTGTGTGTGGTCTTTAACTGTTACATCCAGATCATCTGTGGTGGTCATATTTTAACACTTTCAACCTTTAGGACAGCTGTGCAAACTAATACATAACTTCATTCACCTTAGGAGTGAACATTCAATGCAGGACCAAATATTCATCAGTCTGAAAAGTTACAAAATAAGGTTAAAAAAGACTAAATCCTGGGCAGCCACTAGGAACATAAAGTCAGAGTCACGAGTTCATGAATTATTCCTCAGATTGAAACAGGCAAGATTGTACTCTGCAATATTTAACACAGTATTAAAGCTCTGAAGTCATTAGCTAACAGCAGAGTAACTTAAAATTTACATGAACAGTCCACAATATCAATGAAATCACAGTCAGAGGGCGTGGCTGCTGTGGGGACCAAACTTAGGAGCTTTTTGCTGCAGCATGGACAGAATGCCACACTGCCTGACTGAGCAGACCTTTCTGTTATGCTGAAACTCTTACCAAAGCAGGAAGTACATTCAAATTGTAATATTAAGAATATAATCAAAACTATATATAGTGTCATATTAAAATGAACTTCATCAGTCTGGCATTACAGTTCAAAAACTGGTATGGCCATTTAAACCAGTTTATAATCCAAAAATGCAAAAAGCCAGGAGTGTGGGCTGTCTGCTTATGAATGAAAAAGAGAAAGAGAGAGGAAGAGGGAGAGGGAGGAGAACTATACTGGAAATGTATCCAACTTCTATCAAATACAGTCAGTTTTGGTTGGGTCCAAAAGGCTGAATGGGTGTCACAACCTGAAAACACAAAAATCAGTTTTAAAAAAACGTGTCCAAAATAGTATTAAAAATGAAAGCTATTCAACCTCTCTTTTGTGGTTCTTACATCCAAACTCCACGGCTTTGTGCCCTTCCATCCTCTGAACTTCACACAGTTGTCTCTCCATGGTTACCGCTGCTAAGGCGCTTGTAGAACCTCCTCCATGACTGAAGTGTCTTCCCGGACCAGACCCAGAAACCAGAGGTAATCCCGACTATCATGGTCATCAGGTATTTGATCATGAACACAGTGAAATCCGGGGTCATTGGGGCAAAGTTGTGAACAGGACAGGGTACCGCGAAGCGTTTACAGGTCTGCATGTGCCAGGTCCGCTCCCAGTGCTCCCTGAAGGCTTGCTCATAGAAGTAACAGGCAATCACTATGGTGGCCGGTACCGTGTAGAGCACACTGAACACGCCGATCCGCACCATCAGCTTCTCCAGCTTCTCTGTCTTGGTGCCATCGTGCTTCATGATGGTGCGAATCCGGAAAAGGGACACAAAACCTGCCAGAAGGAAGGAGGTGCCGATGAACAGGTACACAAAAAGGGGGGCCAGGACAAAGCCGCGGAGGGCATCCACGTTAAAAATCCCAACAAAACACACCCCAGTCAGGACGTCGCCATCCACCTGGCCCATAGCGAGGATGGTGATGGTTTTGATGGCGGGGACAGCCCATGCAGCCAGGTGGAAGTACTGGGAGTTCGCTTCGATTGCCTCATGGCCCCATTTCATTCCAGCAGAGAGGAACCAGGTCAGGGACAAAATCACCCACCAGATGGAGCTGGCCATACCAAAAAAGTACAGTACCATGAAGAGGATGGTGCACCCCTCCTTTTTAGTTCCCTGAGCCACGGTCCTGTAGCCATCATCTTTGAATTTATCCACACAAACTACTTTATCCTCCAGGAAAAACCCAGCAGCATAGGCCACCGCGACCATAAAATAACACCCGGATAAGAAGATGATGGGTCGCTCAGGGTATCTGAACCGC
>NW_018128026.1:959828-969821 GCF_001952655.1 Monopterus albus | reverse complement strand
AAGGTAAGCACTGTGAATAAGGTGCTAACGCAGCACAGAATGGACCAGATGCCAACCCACAGCCGACCGAATTTCACCTCATCCTCACGGAAATACATGATCCCAGTTGGTTTATTAGGCTCACATGGGGCCCCGCAGTCTTTGACTCCCATGAAACGGTAGCCCAGGTAGGAAGGCACCTCCAGCTGTAGGGGGCAGGAGAACTGATGGTACTGGTTGTTCTGGGACGGGCGTTGATTCGGCCGGCCAATGTTTGGGGGAAGGGTTACATGGTCAGGTACATAGGGGGCAGACGAGGATGCCGGACTGCCTGGTTCGGATGTGTTCTGGCCGACACAAATCTCACCAGCTCCATGGACAGGGAAAGCCTCACAGCGGAGCCGCTCTGGCCACTGGAAGCCAAATTTATTCATCAGGGCTTCACACCCCTGCCGTGCACGCTCACACAGGGACCGACAAGGGGGGATGGCCTGCTCCAGCACGGTGCAGACCGGCGCATACATGGAGCAGAGGAAGAACTTCAGATCCGCCGAACACTGGACCTTAACCAGCGGGTAGAACTGGTGCACCTCAAGTCCGGCGTCCTCCTGGTTCGTGTGGCCCAAGAGGTTCGGCATGATGGTCTGGTTGTAGGCGATGTCGGTGCAAAGGGGAATGGAGATGGGCTGGCAAAACCCGTGTTCTGGGACGGATATTCCACTCTCACTGTTGTAATGCTGAGCAGAAGCGAGCGAGAAGGACAGTCCGCACATCAGCCACATGATCCGCAGCAGCACGGAGCCAGTAGTGGACCTGGCCGCCGCCATAGTTGAGAAGGAGGGGGGAGGGAAGGAAAACTTTGATCCAAGTAGGGCGACTTAAAAACGGTTGAAAAGCCTAAAAAACTTACAGCAGTTGTCCCAATACTTAGTTTGCAGTTTAAATGGTCGCAATAAACTTTTTCTCAGATTTTATGAAGAGGAATCCAAGTGAAACGGTCGTCATCTCATCACTTCTTGATGGTCTTTGTACGTGACTCCAAGCATTCCACTCTCATTCCCAGTAAGGTGACACGAACACTTAAAAAGTCCAGTCTTCTCGGAATAATGTTGTACCAAACTATCCCAGCGGGTTTAACAGTTAAGCGTTGTTACTTTAGCGGCAGATAAAACACATTTAAAACATAAAAAGTCTATATTTCCATCGTTTCTTGACTCGATATCACGCACAGCGTCGCTCCACAAACTGAGCGGTTGGAAGTCCGAAGACTCGCTCAGCTCACTCCGTGCAGATTCCGCCGGTTTCTAGGCGCCTCCTCCATTCACAAGCCCCCACGACAGAACGCAGGGTGCCTTGAAACCGATGCCGCGTCTCAGCCAATCCTGGCGTTTGTTTTCCTACAGGACTCCTTCTTGATTGGCCTGTACTCCCCATGGAAGGAAAATGTGTCTCACTAATTACATTAGCCTACACCAGAGATTTATAAGCATGATGTTTAGGTTTCCAAAACGATTTGCATACAGTTGCAAATTGATATCGAGGACTCTAAATTTATTATCTGAAATAAAAATGTATTAGCCTACTTCACTTGCATTTATGGAACAGGAAAGATTAGTGTATAAATCCCATAACAGCAAGGAAATGTCACTGTGACACATTTGTTAAGTGTGAAATTCATTTTATCTTTCTTGTAGGCTAAATTTCTTTTTCTTACTTTTACTGAATGGTCAATCCTCATGCATTTACTGAAAAACAAACAACAAACTGTGCTACTTAAGATGGACGATATCCCATCTTTTTCTACATCTTTTTCTCCATTCTACATTTATAAATGCGGCTAAAAGTACAGAAATAAAAATGAGGTAAAAACTTTGCTGATGTTACGTTTACTGTGTTGCTTTTGTGAAGAAAAGGACCACACAACGTCTACAGATTCTTAAAGGTTAACACTTGAAATTACACACGTGCACACCTGCAGACCTGTGGCTTATTTTTCTTCAGTGATTCAAATATTGGAAATGAAATGGAAGTTCAATCTAAATATTGGGTTGTGAAAAAAGGACAACACATGTAATGCAGGTTGTGATTGTTTATGATGAAACATAATACAATAGGGAAGAAATCAACAAATGGAATAATGTTCTTTATCCTGTTGTTCTGTTAGAGCAAATACCTTTTGCACATGCTTTGGAAACTGAGCAATTGGTTTGCAAAAAATCTGACTTTGCTGCAGAGTTGAGTGTAAGTCATTTTACTGTTAAGCTTTTTTCCATACATTGTTTTAGTGTGCAGCTGTGAAGTTGAGTTCTCTCAAACTCAGAATCTCTATACACAGCTATGTCCTGCATGTGAGGGAAATGTAAACAGCACCGTGAGCAAACCATAAAAAATGTCATGACACCCAAATGGCTTCCACTCAGTTACAACCTGTACCTTTCCTGCTTAAAGGATTTCATTGCAAACAATCAGATGCTGCGCCTGAACCCATCTGTATCTTTGTGGAAATAAAGAGCAACAACAGTCAAAGCAGCAGTAATTTGGGTTGATAGCATAATCGATCCGCTTACAGGTGACTGACCGAGTGTGAGAAGGCGACTCTTGGTTGCCTTGCTGCATTTGGTGTGTTTCTACCCAGAGGGGGATAAAAGAGGGTGGGAGTAGGTTGGTGTGGGGGAAGGGACAGGAAGAAGAGAAAAGGTCGAAGAGGGCAGGGGGAGAAAGAGAAGGAGACAAAGCGAGAAGAAAAGCTGAACCAAAAGGAAAAGTTAGCAAAGTTTCTCACCATAAGCGCACAAATTTTAAAAAGTAGGTAAATTAAATTAAAATAAGCTAGAATGCCAATCACAGAAAGATGTTGTAACAAAGACAACTGACCACACCACTCAGATTCTCAGGTCTTTGCACTAGCATGCATTTGTCACTGAGTTTAAAATATCACTGCTCATCCATTAACCCCCAAAGTGCATTTCTGGCTGTCTGTTGCCATTTTGTAACATAATCCCACAGTCTACTTAACATTTGCAGAGTTCAAAATAAACATGAGGAAACAGCATTTAGTTAATGTTCTCCACACAATGGGAATAACCTCCAGAAGCTGTAAGCTTCACTCCAACTTCAAAACCAGGTTAAGAGGTTTTCTGTTCTTCACTGCCTTTGGTTGAATCTGAAGTACTCACCAATATCCACCATATGTGTACACCCTGAATTCTCCCTTTATTCCTGTATCTGTATCTTCTACTTTAAAATGGCATTTTATCATTTTTATTCAAATTCCTTGTTCACTGTATACAGTCAATAAAGAAAAAATGCCAAGCAAAAATAAAAAAAAATGATTTACAAGAAATATTAGGAGAGCTGTGTTTAATAAAACTGAATATAACAGCTTTATGTGGTCAGTTTCAAACTGTGGACAGATGTAAATACAAACGTGTGTGGTTTTGTAGTTGAAATTAGTCTAAAACCATATTGACAAATTGTAGTGCGATAATCTCATTGGTAACAGTTGTGTTTCTAATAAAACCACTGCACACTGACCTCAGGTTCATTACAGAACTAATAAAACCACTGCACACTGACCTCAGTTTCATTACACGCAGAAATACAGTGATTACTGAAAAGCAGATTGTATTGATGAGCAAAAAAGGAGGAGGTTGGTTCACCACAAACCTATTTATTTGGTTCTTTGGTTGTTTATTGTCTTTTCAGATAAGATTTTCCAGGACACCTCCTCAGAGACACATGTCTGCTGTGGGTGTCATATCTGTTATTTCAGCTTTAAAATATGCTATAACATTTATTATGACTACATGAAAATGTGAAGCCTGAAAGACATCAATACTAAGGCTACTGCAGGAAACTTAAGACAGATCAGCCAATAGTCTGAGGGTACATGGATACATTTTACTAGTGAGTGCTTTTATTTTGATTATTGGTTTTACTAGTTGGGTTGAGCCTTGTCCTAGGCAGCTAGCTCATGGACAGCTGTGTAATAATTAAGGGCTCCACCTATTAGAGCTATTGATTAAAAAATGTGGATAGACCTATTTCCCAGGAGGGTCATGCATCATTTGATGAGTGTCACAGCTAACAGACCCAACAGTGGCGGCTGCCAGGATTCTAATGAATGAAGAGCTTAATGGGCCAAAACAGGCAAAAATAGTTAACTTGTAACATTACATCAGAAATGCATTTCAGATACTACGTTTTGACTGCAGGGCAGATTTGATTACAGTAGGTGAAACGTGCAAAGCCTAGATAGTCAACAGATGCTGTTTGCTGTTTAAGTGTATACATGTGTATGCATACAGACATACAAAATCAGGCCAGTACACATCACTGTGATCATTTCCCTTTCATACTTATCAAACGATACATAACTATAAATGCCCGTACAGCTGAAGAAGATTATTGCAGTACAGGTAAGCATTTACAGCAAATCATAACTACCACATATAATGCTATAACATTCTTGAGACTGGAGCTGAAGTGTGAAAACAAGTAATTTTGTAAGACTGTGCAATCAGGGAGCTGATCCAAAAGATTTGCTTGTTTTCCATGGCATCACAATAGGCCTGTCCTGCATGTAGATTATTGGAGTTTGATGGTAAAACCTCTTAAACCACACTGAACATAGCTGTCTTTGCAGTGAATGTTGTTTCACCAGCATGCACAGATACTAGCATGTAAAAACCCAGCACTTTGTGCAAATTTACAAGTAGTTGTAGCAAGGTAATGGTGTTTTAAATTGGCTTGAAATAATTGTGATGTCTCTCTCCCTGCCTCCCTCACACACTCACACAGTCTTCCTTTCAGTTTGTGATGTAAAACGCAGCAGTTAGTAGCCACACCAGGTCAAATGGATGTACTTCATCATGTTTAACTGTAGCTGTTTGTTTGTGTGTGTATGTTTGTGGATCGTGTCTGCGGTGGTCAAGCAGACGTGGGCAGCCCAGCAGGTTTCCAGACAGTCAGTCACTGTTTGGTCTGTGGTCTGCTGCTGCTGGACATCTGCTGCAGAGGGGAAAAAAAGTTACACAAGCAACAACTAGACTTACAGTAGACCGTGGTGGAATAAACACAACAAAAACAATTTTGATGGTTTGGTGTGCTTGCCAGAAGCGTGACCACCATGCAGAGTAGCCTATTTGAGTTATGGTGTAAAACCCAAAACAACTATTTAGATGTGAAGTTGAGGTGGAAGAACCTGAGCCTTTTAGTATGGTCTGTGGAGGTTTTCAAAATTGAGTATGGCTTATGGACATGTTGGCTGACCAGGCTGGTCTAGTCAGCACGTGTTTTTGAGGAGTGAGCTAAAGTGTAATACCTCATGGTGTATTTCATGCTTTAACATATTTATTTATATGTGTGATTATTTTATGCTATGACTATGTAAATTATGTGACTAGTAATTGCATTTGCATATACATATCCATCTATATCGATAGATAGATAGATAGATAGATAGATATGGTGGAAATATGGCAATATAAGTATGTGTGGGACATTGGCCTGAATGGGGGAGGGGAAGGCAGCCTTAAGAAGTCAGCAGAGAGAGAGGAATGCAGGCAGCTGGTTTGTGTCTGTCATTGCAACACAGAGAGCCTACAGTACTGGTCTACTCATACACTCTCATGCATACACACCCACACACACACACACACACACACACACACACACACAGCACAGTGATGAAAGAACGATTTATTTGGACCAGCAGAGTGTGTGTTTGGTCCGGTGGCAGGCAGCAGGAAGCTCACTGGCTGAAGTCTCAACTACTTGGACAAAAACTGAGTTTGTTACCAGAAAGAAAAATCAATGCAGCATATCACAGAAGGTTGGATGGAACAAAAATAAAATGTAGTCACATCAAATGGAGCCAAACGTAGGATGGTGCCGGTGTAGGTAAGCTTTGTTCTACTTATGATCAGATCAGTGGACTGCTCAGGGTTCTAAGCTGAATTATATGATAATAAATATACAGGAGCAGCAGCACAAAAGTATTCAATCTCAAATGAGTATTAAGTGAGCTCAGTGCACATCTTAATGTTAAAGGAGCTTTAAGACCTGAGGATATAAAACTCTCACTCAGCCTGCAGCTCTGTGTTCTGATACTGATACTGCCTGCCAGATGGTAGCAGCAGCAGATTCATGCACTGGGTGGCAAAATAATCAGGTAAGCCTTCCACACAGACAGCATGTGTGGCAAATGTCCTATATAGCAGGGAATTTCTACCAGTTATGTATTCTGCTGTTCTTACCAGTCTCTGGAGAGACTTGCGGTTATGAGCAGTGAGCTGCCAAATCAGAGATACAACCAGGAAGATGTTCTCAGTAGTCTCGGGGAGAGTAGCTGGGTTCAAGCCAAACTTCTTCAGTCTCCTGAGGAAGAAGTGGTCACTTTGAACCACCATTTAAGTCACTGCACACCATGAACTGGTGACCTTCTCAGCAGGGACCTGGTTTTGTCCTGCATGGTCCTCTGCTCTGATATTGTCTTTTAGGTTACTGTTGATTTTGACACAGAGGTTGTTTCACCACACCCATTCCCTAGGTGTTCGACAACAGTCCTAGTCCAAGTCACTCACAATGAGTGATTACGTTAGCAAGGAGGAATTAGGGCTGCCAGTTCTAACCATCCAAGATCTTTTTACAACCTAAATTATGACAACCCAGAGTTGAGTCCAGGATGCAGGGTCGCAGTCTTACACGCCTCTCTGCTGTCTCCTTGCAGCTGCTACCCACCCAATGCTCCCAGTACCCCATAGAGACTGTGTCTGCCCCCCAACCACCTAAATTATATAAATCAAGAATCAACTCCAGAGGAGTTATTCATAAGAACCTAATTAAAATTAAGATGACTCCTCTTATACCGCCCACCAAGAGCCGGGGTCTGTCGGAGGTTTCTTCCGTTAAAGGGAGTTTTTCCTCCCCACTGTCGCCAAGTGCTTGCTCAAGGGGGATTTGTTGGGTTTTCCCTATGTAATAATATTGATAACAGTAAGGTCTAGACCTTACTTTGTAAAGTGTCCTGAGATGACTTTTGTTGTGATTTGGCGCTATACAAATAAAATTTGATTTGGTTTTCATCAGGAAGTCAAGGACCCAGCTGCAGAGGAAGGTGTCAAGTCTCAAGTCAGCCCAGGGCATATAGCTGGGGATTGAATATATATATATTGTGGTGTGGTGTCATCAGTGCTCTTGTGGTGTAACCTGAATGAGTCACTGTATTGTGCTGATGCTGCCATCAGAGGTGCCCCTAAACATCTGCCTGTCAGTACTCAGAGTGATGCCTGCAAGGCGTGTGTCACTCAACACTGAACAGTTATGTTGAATCATTTTGACCTGTTTGTGTCTTTGGTTGTAAGTTCATAATGGAGATACAGTATGATCTGCTTTCCCATGGGCAAGGTTGTATAGCAGTAGTCCAATGTGCATTCACCTCTAGTAGGTATGTTAACATTCTGGCTATGTTAAAACTGAGAGCTGCCTCAATGTACACCTTTTCCAAGCATTTTTCAGCTTGTCGTGAAAAATAAACTACAGTTTACAGAACTATTAAAGACCCTGATGCCTCCACTGAGAGCAGGGTGATGCTAATATTGGTACATACGTAAGAACCTCATGTGGATGTCGTCTTGAGCTACATATCTAACAATGGTACTTCAAGGAGTGTGTTTAAAGCACACTAGACAAAAGCTATATAAAAACATGCACAAAACACACAAACACCTTGGGAAAGTTTGTCAGAGCATCAATTTCATGAAGCAAAATTTTTAAAGAAATGTCATGGAAACTTACAATAGTTAATGCAGGATATGGTTCTTATTACCATTGCTAACTCTAAGAGACGAGGCAGTCCAAGTAACTTCAAAACAGTGCAGATTTATTCAAAGGATCACAGGTAAAATTAACATTACACGCTCAAGTATCTTGCACCTCTATACTGCACGCAGGCAGATGTAAGATGAAAGACCCTGAACCCACCAGGCCTATACATTATATCCCCTCGGTTGGGCTAGCCCCATACTACACAGAAACGTCAACCGAGACGTCTCTGTTACCAGCTTTGCAGCTGGTCATAGCAGTAGTCAAAACATGAAGAAAATCAATGTGTGAATGTGTGTGTCTGTTGGTTAAGTGGTGTGTAGCTAAAAACGTTCTCACGACCTCTAGTACATGTCGTGACTTAAACATAAGAACATATTATGGCTAAGGCTACAGTTATACACGTCGTAATAATAATATTAAACACCCTGTCTGCTGACAGTCATCAACTCTTCTCTCTAGTTATCCTTGACCAGATGTACCCTGTAGAAACTCATAAGCAGGCCTAAGCATTTAACAGTCTAACTAGACATCCTATCTCCACTAAACATTTTTAATACATAAAGTATCTATCCAATTTCTATCTGACTAAAAATATCTAACATTAACAAACTGCAAGTAACCATATCAACAATACTGATGCTAACCACTCAAATAGACTGAGCAACACAGTAAGTAAATCTCTGTTATTTTCTTGACAACACACAATAATCCTTTATTTCCCTTCCCCCACAGCACACCAGCACACACACACACACACACACACACAGATCTTGGAGGTGATGTGCTAATTGATGCAAAATAGTGGAGGAGGTGAAGCCAAAGTGGTTACCCTGCTAAGCTTAGAGTTTTTTGCTTGTATTTTGAAGGTGTGTCTTTGGTTGAAAACTGAAATAGAGGCTGAAATAAAAAATGAGGCTTAAAAAAAAAAAAAAAAAAAAAAGACAGGAGCAGAAGTAGGAGGGAGGAAAATGTAAAAGAAAAGATTAAGAGAGGGGAGGTCTCCTATGGATATGAGGTCAGACACACAGCTGCTCTCATCACCTTTCACCACAGGGGGTGTCTCTCTCTCTCTCTCTCTCTCTCTCTCTCACACACACACACACACCCCTACTGTGATCATCACTCTCTGCGGGAGACTGACCTGAGCCAGATGGTCACCACTCTCTCTTTTTATGGCTCTGTTTTTCTGTCATGTCCACGCTAAGCCAGTGTTTTTCACACCTAAATAATGGAGTTTTCTAAATACATTCTCCAGAGTGGATACATTTCAAAACGCCAGTCTTTCATTGTGGTGTGAACAAGGCAAACAATGCCAGATCAATGATGTATCAATAACATGGCTTTACTGGGTGTTGTGCACAATAAAAACTAAAATCTGTGATTTGCTAATTTTATTGAGCCAAATGTTTTCATTGTTTTCACTGACCAACTTAATAGCGTTTTGTAAATATAAACAAATGTAGAATTTTATGCCTGCAACACTGAAAAAAGTGGGGGCAGAAGCAAGAAATATTGTTTTTGAACTGATTTACAATTCACTCAGAGAGTTTGGCACAAAGTGATGAGTCACAGCCCATCTTTGATTGCAAAGGCTAAGCCTTTGGTGGATGCTCCTTCTATACTCAGACATGATATCTGTTATTGATTAACCTGCTAACTGTGGAATCTTTCAGGACAGTGTTAGTGGAATATTCTGTACACACATGTCCCAAATGGTGTGTGTAAGAGGGAAAGCTTCTTCATCTCACTTTGAATGTCTTTGAGATCACGATGTAGGTTTAACCTGTCTCTTAAGTGTCTCCAAAAGGAATAACAGATAGATAAACATAAACATTTTAGATAAAGAAAACTGGGACGCATAAAATTTTGAAAAAGCACCATGTGTTCAGTGTGATTGTTAAAAAACCCTTTGAATTCACTTTTGAAAAAAAAGTTCTGCAGAGTTGTTTACAGTCATATTAAAATGACTTAAAATGAAGAGCTGAAAAAGATGAAGTTGCCATCTCTTCTTGAAACATGTCAAATTGCAGATCTTTATGGTGGCTGGCACTGTCTCCCTCTGCTGTCTCTTTGCCTCTCGCTCCCCTTTCTCTGCGACTCCTGAACAAGACAAACACATTTTTTCTTCATGCATCCCTTATTTATTTATTTTCTAATTTTCTTCTCCAAGTTCCAAAACAAGGCACT
>NW_018128026.1:941906-959770 GCF_001952655.1 Monopterus albus | reverse complement strand
GGATGAGCAGTCATTTAAGCCTACTAGTACATATTTGAGGTTTTGCTTCACTATTATATGTAGGATTCATCCTAGGCCTATTTGGTATTTGAGGTAAATGGAGTGCTCATTGGTACACAGGATGTTCTCATGGGAGTTTTTCTTTTTTTACACTGACTATATAAAAATAACAAATTTTTACAAATGTCCAAAATCAAATGAGTTATTTTATAAAAGGTGTTCAGATCAGTAAAGATCTGCATTAACCTAGTTTTTATTAGGCTACACAGTGTCTCTGATGTTTAATCTATGAATGTTGTTATTCATAAGGTCAAACTTCCATCCAAGGGAGAGTGCTTGTGTGTGTGCAAAGATCATGCCAAACCTAGTACCTAAAATATTTATTTTTTATCAACCTTCAGACATGTGTTTTCAATGTTCTCTTAAATACACTCTGCCTACACACACACATGCACAGTACTTCCAGTGCCAAATAGTTCAGTTTTACTTCTTTTGGAATCAGACTACATATAATTGAAACTACACATTAAAACAAATTGGATCTTACACATTACACATGTTAATTTATAAGAATGAATGCACCAGTGAACCAGTGATGTTTGTTTTGACCTAAACATTTTTAGCTCGGATGCATCTAGAATGCCTACAAAAACTGGAGTGATGTTATGACTTGAGGAGGTAAAGGAATGTCAAAAATTACAATCTGGTTCATCTTTGTGTCTGTAGCTAACAACTGTTAGAAAGATATTTCAAATATTTTCCTACATCATTTACTCAAAGGTACCTCCAATATTACAAGAAGTACTAGTACTGTGTGTGTGTGTGTGTGTGTGTGTGTGTGTGTGTGTGTGTGTGTTACTTACTCCTCATTATACAGTAGTCAATCAAACTGCCCTCATGACTTGCTGTGTCTCTCTGTGGCCTGGCTGCAGCCCTGGTTGAGTTTACACCTCCCCAAACACGCACACACACCGCCCCTGCCTCTGCACTCATGTAAATCCCAGTTGTATTGTTTCCAGCAGCAGTAGAAAGTTTATAGGTTTGGACAGGGGAATACTGGTCAGGACATGGGATTACCAGGTGAGCGTTTCTGAGTGTGTGTGGAGAAACATGGGTTAGGTCTGATTTTGCATGAACTGCAAACAACATGACATTTGTAATAACAGTTTGCATTTGCTTGCATGATCATGCAGTCCCCATCTTTATTTAAAGGACTGCAACAGTTCATATTTAAGTTCCATATTTAAAATCCATTACTGCATATCCTATATATGCTGCATTACTTCAACCCTTTTTCATAATCCTGCCATGTGGTTTATTTATGTCTTGTAGTCAGCTATATTTTCTTTTCTTTTCTTTTCCATACAGTACACTTATCTTTTCTATACAAACTTAAACTTGCTTGAGAAAAATATTAACTTTTAATATCTACTCTGGAGTAGATATTTGTGACATGTCATGCTGCAGACTGAAAATGGGACCCTGCTATTGATAGATAACAATCTAAAAATCTAAAGTGCTTAAATGTTTTTGTATATAAGCTATTTTGATTTTTAAAGAATTGTTATAGCAATAATACTACATTTTTAGCACAGTAAAAAACATTTTGGCTTTTAGTATCACATGACAAAACCCCTAATAAGAATCTAAAACTGTATTAGCTTGTGGAGGAAGCATACTGTAAGGTCACTGGGTGCTCACAGCTATCCAAATAGATAACATTGCAGGCTGGGTGGGTAGCTAACATAAAACAAACAAAAGTACTCTACTGTATCTGTAGCTGATGTATTGCTTTGTTTAGAAATTAAGAGTATTTATTGACTTATCCAATATTTAATTTAGGGCAGGTCCCAGCAGGTATTAGCAGATACAGGTTTATTTGTTGCATGCCTAAACTGGAGAGCTCCCAGGAGTCATATGGTAAAAAATAAAATTTGGTGAGAATTGGTGGGAATAGATTACTGTGCATGGTAAAGTTGTCCATGCTTATATGACAAGCCATTTTAATATTTCATTGCTAGACTGGATAGCCTATGTATTGCAGATATATGTAATTCAAACATTCCTATTCAAAAATAACATTTCAAATATTGAACAATGCCACTGTTCCTATCCAGAGTTGTCATTTCAGATATCCACAGTGTTATAGGACAAATGATGTCACATTTATTTGAACTGGGCTTTCAATTTTAGATAGCCACAGTGTCATTTCCATTTCAAATATTTACAATCCAATTGTTACTAGTCATACATTCCAAAATGAAAATCCATTCCAGATGTTTTAAATAAATACATCGTGATAATATAAATGCTAATACAGATATCCACAGTGTGTATTATGACTAGTTTCAGATTAGTTTGGTAATATTTTATTGCAAATATCAAAAATTACATTGTGGATATCTGAAAATGAAAGCCTAATACACATGAATGGCAAAACGTCCTTGGTCCAAGAAAAAATAATGCTGTGGATATCTGAAATGTTCTTTTTCACTAGGAAGAACTGGATTACAGATATCAACAGTACATACCCATTAATTAATTGTTAAAACGGCCACTTATACCTGTTAAGGAGTTTTAGATAACTTTAATTTAGTTTTGCCTAGCAACATCAATGTTGTTGATATCTTGAAATACAGGTACACATGTTACTGTGGATATGCTTGATTACCATTCTGACCGGTGAGAAATGGTATAATGGATACAGGTCTCAAAAAAATGAAATTTCAGACAAGAGGTAGGCGATTAAATGCCAAAACGGCTTGCCATGCACTCATCTGGCTGTATTTTCTATCAACACATGGCCCCTGGGGGTCTCCGTAGTGCACAGATGAAGCAATGGTAAAGATAACCGTATCTAAACACACATGCTGTCTGGCAGACAGGCTCATCCTTGTTAATCGAGGCAGTGGGAAACCTCTTTGTGTGCCTATTGTCTCTCTGAGTCACACGGCCGAATCTATAGGTGTGGCGCTGCCGCAGTGTTTGTCCCTGCCCGGATGCCATAGGCGAGTTCTCTCCCAACAGCAACAACAACACGGAGCTGCTAGAAGGAGATAACTTCTGCTTTCACTGCGCTGCACTGATTTCAATAACTGTTAAGAATGGCATAGCTCAGTGTTTTTGCCGTGACAGTTACACTTGCTTTATCTGAGTTTATTTATTCAGCTTTGCCGCACACACGTCTCTGCGACTTTCTTCTGCGAGTTGCAATGGGCAGTTTTGGTAAGTTTAGGTAGCTTCTGTAGCAGCCGTAGCTAACTCAGTGTATTAGGTTTAATGTTACCATTATATGCAGTGACAATACAAGACCGCGGTGTTTTATTTCAAGGAAAGTAAAGTTGGCGTATATACATGTGTTGACAATGGATACACACTGCAGATGGTTTTTATTCTCACACGGGCACAAAACAAAACATTGATCTCTGTCCTAGCAGCCAATCTGTCCGTTCCTGTGTGAACGTAGCTGTGTTTAACTTAGGAGCTCTGTGTTTATGTAATGCGTGTTCCCACAGACACAGAAATGGATGTGTATTGCATGGCTAAGCTTTTAATCCAGTGTCAACACGTAACTACTGCATAACTCTGTATGTTAATAGTTAAACTGAGTATTTAGTTGGGGCGTGCCAGGAGCGGCATAGGAATTCAGACAGTTAATCTGAAAAGAAGCTGCTCCCACTCCCAGTGGAACCATTACAAACTGGTTCACTTAATCCCATACCGTTGGGCAATATGTCTGAAATCAATTTCACAGCAGCATCACAGTTCATTCTTCAACTTGGAGAGACCTTGAGTTAACATCATGCATTGTGGTCATGCGAAATTGCACTTGTGTACCTAAATATGATGAGGTCCATTATTCTGACCCTGACCCAGAGGAGAACCAACTTGTATAAATAATTCCAGTCTTTATTGGCCACGCTAGACTTAATGTCCAGTCAGATAATGACATTGTAGACTTATTATGTTGTTCCAACAAACAGGAGTTATAACAAGCTCTTGAAACCAGACACAGGATCCACTTATTTCCTGGAGTGAACAGAAGACAGGGCTCTGAAGAATGATAATAAAGATGCCTTCACTGTCCAGTGGAATAGAGACTCCCCAGTGATGGAGAACAGAGAGGAGAGGTAAATATAAACACACACACTTTTGAGCTTACCGTGCAATGATTATATCCCCCCGTAACTTGTTTCCACCGGAAACATGTTGAAGGGAGATGCCCATGAAATAGGGTTTCCTTTAAGTATGATCCAGACCAGATGTGAGATTATCTTGACCACAAGCGTCCTGTCAGTGGTCAGACAATTAAGTCTCAATGAGTGCACTGTACATAGCAACTTTAATACTGTTACTGCAGCTCAAAGTGCTTCACAAGTGACTAATCTGAGTTGTTTTTATATTTCTTAGTTTTATATGTTTATGTTAAAAGATGGTCAGCCTCAATCAGTCGGTGTCACCATGAACAAAAATCTGTATCACTTAGGCTTTTACTGAGTAATTTTCAGTAGTTACTGATATTTTGGAAATTTCAGCTTCAAAAACAACATTTCTTTTGTATTTGTCACTTTTGCTAACCAGCTTCACGTGTAGTGGACTGTGCTCCATGATGGGATGTGACTTTGACCAGCAGCAATATCAGACCCAGAGAAGAAGTGTTTAGCATGCAGAGTTGTGTACACTGCTGCTGTTTAGTATTTTACAGACGTTTTCCTTCTCACTCAAAATAAAACTACATGTCAGGACCTACAGATGCTGTCCAAACAATTACTGGATGACTGATGAACAAGACAGAATTGAATTGAACATTCAGAGAATGCAAAACCACAACAAATCTCCACAGGGTGATTGCCATGTTCAAAATGTGGTGCTGGTTTGAGTTTGAACAGGATGTGCTCTGGCTGAAGGCTAGTCATATCCAAACTGAAAGCCCAAATTAGGCTGATATGTTTGCATGCATTATTGCAGCTCTGCAGATGAGCAGGACCCCACACCACCAGAACGAGGCCTTTTCCACATCTGGCAGTCAGCGGGCCCCAGCAAGCAGCTCGGTCCACAGAGTGTGCTGCTCTCCAGACCTGTGGTGCAGGCTGCTCTAGGCGAACACCATGGAATCCTTCTAACACTGGGTGTGTGTGTTTGTGTTAAAATAAGGCTGGGCTGTAGTTCAGTGTCATCATTATATATATCATTAAATATTTATGAAAAGAAGTCCTCCCATATATTTTTAAAAAGCACACACTTCTCTACCTAGAGTTACCAGTTTTCTTTTGACATGTTAAATATAAAAGTGAGCTATTTCTAATAAATTGTTGTTATTTTCCAGGTGGTCAGGTATATTCATTTGGAGAGCTGCTGTGGAGGGATCTGAGCATCCCAGCATCTAATCCAGTGCTGGAGGTGACTCTGCTCGGGAAAATGGTGGTCCGTGTGGCTGCTGGTGGCTTCCACTGTGGAGCACTGAGTGAGCAGGGCGGTGTCTACATGTGGGGGGAGAACACTGCAGGACAGTGTGGGCCAGCTGAGGGGGGTACAGTCACAAACATGACAGGTTGGTCAGCATCTTCCAAACATCATCCTTTCTTATTAGATATAAAGGCCCCCAGAAGGAGCATTTAGGCCTGAATGTGTGTACATTACATGCGTGACCCATGCCTCATGTCAGTTTCAGAGCCGTACCCAGTCAGTGTTGTGGACAGTGAAGTTATTCCTCCAGCAGTGGTTCGGGTTGTGGATCTGGCCTGTGGACGGGAGCACAGCCTGGCTCTGTCATCCCAGAATGAGCTCTGGGCCTGGGGCAGTGGCTGCCAGCTTGGCCTGGTCACAAACAGTTTCCCTGTGTGGAGACCACAGAAGGTAAGGTTGTGCAGGTCAGAATGAAAACCCTGTCATGCATATTGACAAATCAAAAAATATGTTGTTTTGTTTGACCGTTATCGAAAAGGTTTGGCTGTACAAAGTGCTGTCAGCCCTGTTAAATAATAAATTGTATTTTCATCTGTTGAGAGGGGAAATTGAACTAAATGTGTATACTGTTTCAAGGTGACCCGATGACCTTTTTCCTATATGTGTGCTTTTGAACACTTGACAAAAATCTAATTTCTGTGGCATAGGTGGAGCACTTGGCTGGAAGATGTGTAATTCAGGTAGTTTCTCTTCCTGATATCTTCACCTGCACATTTAGTGTAAATGCCAAAAAAGAAACTATGTTCTACTTCCAGAAATAACATCTCTCTTTATTTCATACAGGTGGCTTGTGGTGCCTACCACAGTCTGGCCCTGGTTCGCAGTTTACCTCCTCAGAACTGTACCCAGAATCTCTCTGAGAAGCGGGAGCGTGGCCAGTCACCTCACTGCTCAGTGACAGAGGAGGAGGAGCTTCTTCCACCTGATGATTCTCACTACTGCCCGCTGGGGGTGGAGTTGGCTGAAGTCATGGCAGGCGAGGTAAATAATAGTCTGAGAAGAAGCAGTGAAAGAAATCGGATGATGAATACCTCATTTAAAAAAATAGATAGGTATGAGACATGATATGAAAAATTGTATAGAAATAGTTTTAAAATAGTCGGTACACATTCTATCCTGCCCCGGGCATCCTGATGTAACCTTAAAGGTATATAACTGCTTTAAAACCAGCCATTCTTGCAATATGTAGAAATGTTTCAACAGCTGTAGCACTGGGTTCTACTTTTTGCCCACATCTATGCTCTATTAAAAGGTTGGGCTGTTCTAGCACTGGTTGATGCACTTAGCTGCATTTCCACTGTCGGAACCTAACGCGTTATACCCCATGCCATGCTTTGCTTAACCGTCACTCAGCAAAACCAGTTGTTTACCAAGTAGAATGCAGTTTTACAGAAATGTGATGTCTCCTCTCCTTTGCCTGCGGGTTGCTTGCTGAAGTCCACAAGTGAAGCCCTCATAATTTACCTCTAAACCACACCAAACCAGTGAGTGTGTTTACACACTGTACTTGTAATGCTAATGGGTGAGGTGTGAAGACACTGACATTTAATCAGTCATGGGTGACAGCTCCACAAGCACTCACCTCTTCCTGGGACTTGATTTTAGTGCTACCTCTTGCTGAAATTTAGCTCCTGGAACGCACCTCCAAAGCTGATGGAGGGCAGTGGAAACAAACGCACAACCTGGAATGAGCGTACATAGTTTGACATGTTTTGGTAGGTTCCTGTGGTGGAAAAACCCTACTTATCTGGTTTACATTCCCAGACTTCTCCCAGGAGAAGAGGCCCCAGACAGAGGCTCCATCCTCGGGGAAGGTCAGCTGGCAGCAGTCCTGGTTCTGGAGCCAGTTTGTGCCCATTTTTGGAAGATGGCAAATCAAAAACCAAACAGTACAGTATTATATAACTTGTCTGTCTCCTTTTCATACCTCAGTTTTAACATTTTTGCATTTAATGTTTTTCTCTTATTGTTTTACCTTCCTTTCCTTCCATTTCAACACTTTAGGAAGAATTTTCCAGTTAGTGCCCATCTTGAGCCTGATGGGCACACTGACCCTCTGAGTCAGACAGACGGCAGCCCCAAGTCCCACGTGTTGTCAGGCTGGAAAGCCAATAAGAACTCAACTTTCCCTGACGAGATGGAGATTCAGAACCTCCTCCATAAACTTTCTGATCATTCACTGGAGATGCAACACACCACCGGGCCAGGGGATAGTGACTCGCTGAGCAGTCATACTTCAGGTGAGTGATGTATCTCTTCCTATGTTGATTGCCCCCTATTTTGTTATGAAGTGAGCTAATTTGTTTTGTCCCATTTTGTACATGTTCTTAAGTTTACATTTTTGATTCTTCATTTTATTCATTCTTTTGTTTCATTGTCTTTTACTTTAATTTTTGTAACCTTTTCTTCCTGTCCCTCCGTTTTTCTCTCCAGATGACAGCTGTGTGTCCTCAACTCCTTCCACGGACCTGTTTACTTGCAGTTACAAAGATGATTTGCTAATTAAGAGTCAGACAAGCAGGTTGAAATAAATTTTGTTGACACTAAAGCACTTTGTCTGTGCAAGATCGAGTCTTTGTAGTGATAATTTGTTTCAAGAAGTATATTCTAAAAGTCTTATTATAAAAGATATCATTTGGACAATTTAGGTAGTGCAGTTAATGCTTCAGTAATATTCTTTGTGTACATGTCAAGAAGTCATTACTCAAATCTACTCAAACAGAACATTTGTATTGCAGATTTCTTTTTATTCCACTTCAAGAAGGCACTTCACATCTATGATTATTCACTGTGCATAAAAAGAGATGCGTATTCAAGGGAATAGGGGAGTGTTTGCAACGTTCGACTTACCATAAAGATTCCTACAGTGTATTTGCAGCCTGAAGCTTGACCTTCTCTCCTACAGCAACAGTGGAGTGTCTGGGACATACTCCTCCTCCCCAGTGTGTTTGGAAGAGGTTCGGCTTTGTGTGGAGGCAGAGAGGAAGGCACTGCAGGGGCAGAAGAGCTCCAGTCTCACAAATCTACACCAGAATGGTCAAAGTGCAGCAAACAGGAGACGGTCACTGCCTGGGACACCCACCCATGGTAAGACTAATAGCGTCTGGACATACAGTGCATCCAGAAAGTATTCACAGCGCTTATCTTTTGCACATTTTGTTAGGTTACAGCCTTATTCAAAAATGGATTAAATTCATTGTTGTCCTCAAAATTCTACAAACAATACTCCATAATGTGGAAAAAGTTTGTTTGAAATCTTTGCAAATTTATTAAAAAAAAAAAAAAATCACATGTACATGAGTATTCACAGCCTTTGTTCAATACTTTGTTGAAGCACCTTTAGCACCAGTTACAGCCTCAAGTCTTTTTGAGGGGAGACGACAGTGCGTAGAGCAGTCGTCTCCCAACCAGAAGGTTGAAGATTCGAATCTCGGTGCCTCCAGTCCACATGTCGAAGTGTCCTTGGGCAAGACACTGAACGCCCCCGATGTTAGAGCCATCGGTTGAGTTGGCGCCGCAGATGGCTGCCTCGGTTCTGTACTGGAAACAAATTCCTTGTGTGTAACATACTTGGCCAATAAAGGTGATTATCCTCATTATCCTTTTGAGTATGATGCTACAAGCTTGGCACAACTATTTTTGGGCCATTTCTCTCATTCATCTTTGCAGTACCTCTCAAGCTCCTTCAGGTTGGA
This sequence comes from Monopterus albus, assembly GCF_001952655.1. NCBI lineage: Eukaryota > Metazoa > Chordata > Actinopteri > Synbranchiformes > Synbranchidae > Monopterus > Monopterus albus. The sequence continues at coordinate 950,609 of NW_018128026.1, read as the reverse complement.
TGGGGAGCATCGGTGCACAGCCATTTTCAGATCTCTCCAGAGATGTTCAGTTGGGTTCAAGTCTGGGCTCTGGCTGGGCTACTCAAGGACATTCACAGAGTTGTCCTGTAGCTGCTCCTTTGTTATCTTGGCTGTGTGCTTAGGCTCATTGTCCTGTTGAAAGATGAACCGTCGCCCCAGTCTGAGGTCCAGATCGCTCTGGAACAGGTTTTCATCAAGAATGTGTCTATACATTGCTGCAGTCATCTTTCCCTCGATCCTGACTAGGCTCCCAGTTTCAGCTGTTGAAAAACATCCCCACAGCATGATGCTGCCACCACCATAGTTCACTTTAGGGATGTATTGGCCAGGTGGTGAGCGGTGCCTGGTTTCCTCCATGACATGACGCTTGGCATTCAGGCCATAGAGTTCAATCTTTGTTTCATCATACCAGAGAGCTTTGTTTCTCATGGTCTGAGAGTCCTTCAGGTACCTTTTGGCAAACTCCAGTTGGGCTGCCATGTGCCTTTTACTGAGGAGTGGTTTCCGTCTGGCCACTCTACCATACAGGCCTGATTGGTGGAGTGCTGCAGATGGTTGTTCTTTTGGAAGGTTCTCCTCTCTCCACAGAGAAATGCTGGGGCTCTTTCAGAGTGACCATCAGGTTCTTGATCACCTCCCTGACTAAGGACCTTCTCTCTTGGTCTCTCAGTTTGGCCTGGCGGCCCGCTCTAGGAGAGGTCCTGGTGGTTCGAAACTTCTTCCATTTATGGAGGTCACTGTGCTCATTGGGACCTTCAATGCTGCAGAAATTTTTCTGTACCTTTCCCCAGAGCTATGCCTTGATACAGTCCTGTCTCAGAGATCTACAGACAATTCCTTGGACTTCATGGCTTGGTTTGTGCTCTGACATGCACTGTTAACTGTGGGACCTTTATATAGACAGGTGTATGCCTTTCCAAATCATGTCCAATCAACTGAATTTCCCACAGGTGGACTCCAGTTAAGTTGTAGAAACATCTCAAGGATGATCAGTGGAAACCGGATGCACCAGAGCTCAATTTTGAGTGTCATGGCAAAGGCTGTGAATACTTATGTACTGTACATGTGATTTTAACGTTTTTTATTTTTAATACATTTGTAAAGATTTCAAACAAACTTTTTTCACATTGTCATTTTGGGGTATTGTTTGTAGAATTTTGAGGACAATATTGAATTTAATCAATTTTTGAATAAGGCTGTACCTAATAAAATGTGGAAAAAGGTAGGAGCTGTGGATACTTTCTGACTGTACTGCATATACTGTGCAAATGCACTTGTCATATATTATCTAGTATTACTGAAGTAAGTATTATCATTGGGATCACTGAATTGTAGTCCATTATGAAGTTGCAGCCCTGCCAACAAGGAAGAAGAATAGCAGTATTTACTCTACAGTGCCCTTGCTGCCAGTGTTTGCCTTTCACTTTGACACACTTCCAAAAAATACATCAAGATCACAGCATGTGCATGCTCAAATTATAAAATGATCTTGAAATAATAATATTGGTTTTGCTGAGACAATGACCCTGTACTGCATAATCCAAAAGGACCCTTCTCATAGCTCAATGACCTATATCCATATCCTGCAATTAGCAAGCATTGCAGTCTTAACTGATCATTTTCTAGTTTGCCAGACATTTCAGGGGTGTCCGAATGAAACTAAATAGCAGTAAGCAATTTTGTAACCAGTGCGCTTGAACAGAAGGGTATATAACTACTTGGAGAGAGTTGATCTCCTTCTTTCCTCTATTGTAGTAGTAGTAGTTGTTGCTGCTAGTGAGGTTTCCTGTTGTGTGCCTTCTGACCTCTGAACGACTGCATCACCTAGCTCATTGCTGGCTGTTTTGGAAATGCAAGGCTTTACAAGTTAGCTCTAGATGAGCACATTAAGTCCTATGGGTGTGTACTGTACATACCAGACCTGTTGGATATAATTTATGTGATTACCCATTTGGTATAGTTTGTTTAGACTGTTGAACACCTTAAGTGCCAACTCTGCTGTTGTCTGTGGAGGGAGTGCTACACTTACTGGTTACATAGTTACACATGCATACATCTATGCCATGATAAGGGTGATACTGTTCAAGATTCAAGATTCAAAGTGTATATTGTCATATGCACAGTATGGAAACAAGTTTCCCTGAACAATGAAATTCTTACTTTGCCGTCCATACTGAGTGCCAAACAACACAAGTGAAATATAAAGTAGATGAACAGTAGCACAAAGTCTAAAGGCACTTTAAACAGGAAGTGAAAAGAAATATAATGACAAGTATATAAAAATATAATGAAAACACACTAGGAGTTAATGTATGTTACATCGAAGCTGTATTTGCAGTAGTCAGCAGTGGGTGTGCAATTGAGCATATAAACAGTACAGGTGCAATTGCATGAAGTAGTCCTTGATTGTAAACCCCTGTCAGCTGTTTAGGAGTCTGATGGCAGTTGGAAAGGTGTTTTTCAGTCTAGTGGTCCTGCATTTCACACTTCTGAACCTCAGGCCTGAGGATAGGGGTGTGAACAGCCCATGCTGGGGGTGGGTGGGGTCCTTGAGGATGGAGGCAGCTTTCCTGAGTACTCTGTTTTGGTAAATGCTCTGCAGAGAGGGCTGGTGATCTTCTCTGCAGTCTTTACCACTCTCTGCAGGCACTTGCGCTCCATAGCAGTAGTGCTGCCGTACCAGACAGTGATACAGGTGGTCAGGATGCTCTCAATGATGCAGCTGTAGAAGTTGCTGAGGATCCTAGGCGACATGCCAAACCTCCTCAGCCTCCTCAGGAAGTACAGCCACAGTTGGGCCTTCTGTTGTCACTTATAACAGATAGAATATGTTTGTAGACTAGACAGATGCTCAAATGTAAGTATTATGTGATGGTTCAGTTGTTTTACAGCAACACTGTTTACCAGGATTTTACCATTAGGTTGTGTGTTTCTCCTTCAGGGTCTCCACGGCGACGGCAGCCTTGTGCCTGCAGAACGCCATCTGCTGGTCGCATGCAGGCTGCAGCACCAGAGGATGTAGGAGACAGGCTGCCATCTCTGGAGACAGAAGTGTGGAGCTGGGGCCGTGGGTCTGAGGGGCAACTAGGCCACGGAGATCAACTTGCCAGGTCTGAACACACAACATATATTTACAATATATAGCTTGCAAAAATGTATGCTCATACACTAAAACACGACAGCACCAGAGGATGTAGGAGACAGGCTGCCATCTCTGGAGACAGAAGTGTGGAGCTGGGGCCGTGGGTCTGAGGGGCAACTAGGCCACGGAGATCAACTTGCCAGGTCTGAACACACAACATATATTTACAATATATAGCTTGCAAAAATGTATACTCATACACTAAAACAGAAAATGTTATAAAAGAAAATAATTTGTCTGCATCACATTTTATCATGCAACTGATTTTTAATCTTCGACTTAATGTGAAAACTCTATGCTATGACTGGTTATGGTTAAGGTAAGTCTCCAGGAACTGAATGTAAGTCAATGTAATGTCCTTACAAGGAATGAAAACAAACAAGTGTTTGTCTGTTTCTGTGTCCAGACTCCAGCCTCTGTGTATCAAGTCTTTGACAGGCGAGGAAGTGATCAAAGTTGCTGCAGGGTCACACCATTCATTGGCCCTGACTGCTCAGTGCCAGGTAACACACACACTGCTTGTACTTCTGTATGTGAGGACTCCCACTTACTGTACATGCCAAAATGTTCTTATTTTCAAGGTCTAAAAGTCAATCCAGTTCTCATAAACACAGAAGTACATGAGCACACCCACATTCACTCACAGTGTGACTGTTTTTGTGTGTTGCAGGTGTACTCATGGGGCAGCAACATGTGTGGACAGCTCGGTCATGTCAACAGTCCTGTCACTGTTCCTCAGCAGGTGAAGGTACAGCATTTTGACAGGGAGTCCTCATGGCACATTATATAGTAACAAGTAATTAAAAGGTTTAGGTAAATGCATCTGTGATAGCATTCAGGAGGTGTTGATGACACTGTAAAACATTCTCAACAACATGCCAATACAAATGCAACAAGCCAGTGAATGTCCTTATAGTGCACCTTGTTTTGTTTCTGGTGAGCCACTGTAGCTGTCTGATGGTCTTTGGGTTTGGGACATGTCTGCCGGTCAAAGCCATTCCCTCCTCTTGGCTGACGGAGACTGTGTCCAGCCGATCCTGTTATACTGTGGCCAGCAGCAAGAGCCAATGTCAGAGCAGAGTGGAAGGTCACTCCAGAGTCAAAGGTCATGTCAGAGGTCACCCAACAGGGCAGAGAGTTATACAGTCAGACCGACCCTGCTGCCTTTCTGCATGGAGGTTTGTAGGGTGACAGTTTTGATTATTTTTTACCTTATTTATATATTTGTTTTTAATATAACATATTGTTTTTATTTTATTGGGACAACTGTATAGCATGGGTCAATGCCATTTACCACAGCATACAAATAAAAAATAAAATTACCCTCCTTCATTATAACTGAAAGTGAGGAAGAGAGTGGAAGAACTGCACCACAGTGGTATATTTATTTTTATTTTACATGTTGGTAATAGTTCTGTATGGTAAAAGTGCAAAAGGTGGTACTGGTAGGAAATTGCCATCAGTCAAGAGACCCATAAATGACATAAAGGGAGAAAGCAGTCAAAGACAGTGGACATGTTTAAATATCCAGGTGGAAATACTTTGGACAAAGGGAGAAAGTCAGAAAAGGATGAAAAAAGCAACATGGAAAATACAAAATGCTGGAATAACAGAAAACTAAAAAATAACACACAAATCACATAATGAATAGGAAAGACAAGTGATTTGAAATTCTTAATGGGGAACTCTGACAATCTCAAGTCCTGAAATATGAATACCCTGCTGTATTTATATTGTCAAATTAGGTTCTGAGTATTATCAGGCAAAGAATGCAAAGTGCAGTTTGTATTAATGGCAAAAACAGCTAGCATTTATCATGCTGATGTGTTCGTACTGTGGGGAGAGATGGAGTTCAGTCCCACTGCTAACCCTAAACTCAGTGTGATCTTAACAAAACACCATCATGCTTTTAATGCATCAGTGACCTTTGCTTCCTCTATGCATATAGATGGGTTACATTAGCAGTGTGTGCAGCGGAGGTCAGAACTGTGCACTGTTGGCGGACCAGAACATCATGGGCTTCATTTCTGCTATCCACGAGCTCGCCTCCAGAGAGCGACACTTATACTGCTGGTTGAGCAGCGTCAGGAAGCTCCTTCTCACACCGTTACGCATTAGAGGTCAGACCATCTCTGTACTGGCTGCATTGTTGTTGATTAGTGCTAACAGCCGTGGTGCATCTGACCACCTTACTGTTGGTGTGGGAATATGAATATGTTCCTATTAAATGTGAATGAAAACCTGTGAAATGATGACAAATTCAAAGAACAGTGCATGTATGATTTGAGCATAGATGTGCCAATAGCAAATGCATACATAGATGAGTGTGTGTGTTCTCCTCCACAGAGGGTGTGTGTCCATCATTAGGTGAGCCATGCACTCAACTCTTCTTCTCTCTCAGTGAGAGTTTTGTCCGTCTGAGTGCCCTGATTGGTCGACATGCCACGTCACTCAGCTACTTCCTGCATGACGTGCAAAGCCGTAATGTCACTTCCCTTCCACTGCTGACGCACACTGAGCACTTCCTGGACATTTATAAAGAGTAAGGTTTTTGTTCTCATAGAACACAGCTACAGAAGTCAAAAGAAATCAGCTGTTACATTTGATCATTTGTGGGAAAAACTGTTCTTTTCTTTAGTTTTGCTCTGTTATGTTTGTCCACAATTTTACTCTTTAATCGTCCTGTATTGTTTCTCTCATTTGCTTCATCCCATTGTATTACTTTAAAATTAAAGCTTAAAATTGCTTAAAATGAAAATTAAACAGCTTTCAACATGTCAACAAGAGCAAGCATGTGTCTGTCTCTCTCCAGATATTGTTCTGCAGTAGGTGACTTCCAGGTAATGGGTGGATTCCAGTCACTCCAGAAACTCTCACTGTAAGCTCCTTCATTCTTTCTGTATGTTTTCACTTCATGGGCTCTTGCTCACCTCAGAGACACAGACTCCTTATTCACATAAATTGGACCTGCAAGTGTCACTGCACAGAGCTCTAGCAACAGTGCTTTTATTGGTCTAAACATGGCCTTAACATTAGCAAGAATAGATCTTGATGATCATTTTGGACAACAAGTGTTTCTTGAACCAAATGGATTGGCTTCCATCGGCTGACAACAGACACGTATTTAGATGTAAACACTACAGATACCTGAGTCCTAAGAGCATTCTGTTTTTCCCTTTTGTCTCTACCCTTCAGTGAGTGTTTAGGCTCTCGGCAGACCATCCTCGCTCAGCTGCCTGTTGCAGATCAGTCTGCTAGTGGTGATACTGATCTGGTGTCACTGTTGTACTGGCCTCTGCAGCAGCTCCACCAGTATAGCCGACTTCTGCTTAAACTGGCAACATGTTATGATGTGGTGAGGATGAAACTCTCTGCCCTCTTTGCACTGCTTCTTTGATCCTCCTCCTCCTCGCTCTTCATACTTCCCCCAGCTTTCTGTATTTCCCATTACTGAGTAACTTTGGATATATTGTAAGTTATTACTGTCACTGTGTTGGAAATAAGATGCCTCCAACCCTACTATTCTTTATTTTCAAATTTAAAAATTTTTTAACTTGCTGTTACTTGTTTTCTCTTTTTCTCTCCCCTAGTTAACTATGGAGTACCAGGGCCTCCAGCAGGGCTGTAGTCAGTATGAGTTCCTGTCATTGTCCCTACTGAGAAGGAAGAAAGAAGCTGAATCCACCTTCCTCTTCTGGAAGAGCCACTCTGGAAAAAATACTGTGAGCACAGCTTTGTGTTTTATTATGCAGGCTCATCTTTTCTGTACTGTTTAGGCGAGAAAGCCTTTAGAAAGTTTATATATAATGGACAAAACTTCACCACACACTATTCTGAGCTCTGAAACCACATCAGCATCTGTGCTTGTGACAATTATTTCACAACTCAGGGATAACAGTGTTCCTGTTCGGGAAATGTTAGACACATCAATCACAAAGAGTTTTTATCTTCTTGCCTTAGATGGAACTTACACCATTGTTAATTGTGTTTATATGCTAGTTTTCTGCAGTCTAAGGTCTCAAGATGTTAATACACTGTTGTTTTCATCAGTTTGTCAGATTTGCATCCATGTATTTGTTCTTCAGGAGGTTCTGCGTCTCCCACAGCGCCGTGTGGTGTGTGAAAGCAGCAACAGATCTCTGACTCTGCAGAACGCCGGGCGATTCTCCAACCACTGGTTCATACTTTTCAACGACGTGTTTGTGCACACACAGGTGCACAAGCAAATGCAATCACACACATGCACATGCTAGCCAAAGGATGGCATTTCTGTTCTATTTTGTAGGTAGTGTAAACCCATGGTGGACTTTGTCAGCCTCGCCCAGACCGGACAAAGCTTCCACTCTGTGTTTCTGGACATCTGCTATGTTGAGCAGTAGAGGTTTAAATGTATGCATTGTGTCTTTCATTCACTCAGGGTGCCATTCCCTCTCAGAGTCTTGTAAGTATATTTGGCACAAGTTTGCCCAGCTTCACTTCCAACCACCCTACCAGTTTAACCACACTGAGCTTTATGCTGCAGCATAAAGTGGGCTGGCCTCTGTTCAGCGCTCACACTCTTAAGAGGTTCACATGGTACAGCAGGCAAATAAATGAATATTAGTACACAACATTGTGGACTGTTGAAGGGGCTGTTTGCATGTTCTGACTGCTGATTCTGCTGCCAGACAGGCTGCTGTGTGTGTGGACAAGAAGACATTACAGTCACTGATTAACCCAAGTGACACCTTCATTATTGAAGAATTAAGTATTTACTGTGGACTCATTTAATAGTTTGCTTTCCTTTTAAGTTTAGTGTGGGCTGGTGTGTTATTAGACAGTGGTGAAATCTGCCCTGTTTCTCTCATTGATGTGCTGTGTTGTGCATATTATTTTTATGGCATATGTTTTTCCATCTTTATTGAATAGTTGGGCTTTAAATAAAACAATATACCAGTAAATTATATATAATAATAATCAAATATTGTGATGTTAGCTAATGTGAGAATTATCAAGAATAATGGCATTAAACTGCATTAACAACTGCTCTCTCTCTATTTACAGTTCTCCACACATCATGTCTATCCCCTGACCTGTCTGTGGGTGAAACCAGTTACTGAAGATGGCAGTGGGATGTGAGTTTGTTGTGTTTAAAAATTCAAACTATGAATATCAAACCTACCATGACTAATGCAAATATAAAGAAACTGATATAACTAAATTCAGCGAATCATTAGTGTTTATGATGATGGATAATGAACATGGGCATTGCAGTCACAGTAAACTCATGCTATAGTGACAGAGAGATCTTCAACTCCCGCCTCCGGCAGAGCTTTGACCAGATCCCGGGGGAGGCTGGAGATATTGAGTCCGAGTGGACCATATTCTCCACCTCCATTGTCGATGCGGCCATTCGGAGCTGTGGCCGTAAGGTCTCCGGTGCCTGTCGTGGTGGCAATTCCCGAACCCAGTGGTGGACACCAGAAGTAAGGGATGCCGTCAAGCTGAAGAAGGAGTCCTTTCGAGCCTGGTTGGCTCGTGGGACTCCTGAGACAGCCGAC
>NW_018128026.1:939743-940557 GCF_001952655.1 Monopterus albus | reverse complement strand
GGAGGAGCTCAGAGTAGAACCGCTGCTCCTCCACATTGAGAGGAGCCAGCTGAGATGGCTCAGGCATCTATTTCGGATGCCTCCTGGACGCCTTCCTAGGGAGGTGTTCCGGGCATGTCCCACCGAGAGGAGGCCCCAGGGAAGACCCAGGACACGCTGGAGGGACTATGGCTCTCGACTGGCCTGGGAACGCCTTGGCATTCTCCCGGAGGAGCTGGAGGAAGTGTCTGGAGAGAGGGAAGTCTGGGCATCTTTGCTTAGACTGCTGGCCCCGCGACCCGGTCCCTGATAAGCGGAGGAAAATGAATGGATGGATGGATGGATAGTGTCAGCCTGGTTTGCTGATACCACAGCAATGTGAAGGTTATTTTTGAATCCTTGATTTTGTTTTTACTCATTAATAAGTTGGTTTGGCCCTGGATCTGAATCTGTGAAGCAAGCACTAAATATCACAGCTGGAAGAAGTAAAATTTCTTCTTAAAAGCCAATCATCTTCTCTTCATTTTCTTTTTATTGACTCATTGTTTTTGAGCCATCTAGTGGCCAGTAGATGAACTTCAGTGGTTGCTTGGTTTGCCTGATACCAGTGTCTCCTTTTTATAACTGAAGGTTGACGTCTCTGTCACAGGTAGGTTTTATACGATAGCTAGAATATCTGCCTGAGAGTGCCTAGGTCTTGATTATACATGAGACAGGTCTAAGTCCAGATACTGAATTGTTTGCCCATTTTAAAAGATTTTTTTTAATTCCCCAAACACCTGTAAAAAAAAAAAAAAAAAAAAAAAAAAAAGGTCTAAAAATACAAAACATTGGT
>NW_018128026.1:928393-939562 GCF_001952655.1 Monopterus albus | reverse complement strand
GGTTCCAAATTACCAAAACTTGGTTTCTGTTTTCAGTCCTGATTTATTTGGTTGTGCTCAGTACAACTAAACTCTGTTGTGTGTCTTCAGCTGTGCCATCAAAATCACATGTCCAGAGGGGAGTTTCACAGTGGTGGCCTCAACACCACAGGAAAAGGTCATTTAAAGTTTATATTAAACACTTGTGGTAGCATTGTTTTCACCCAAGGAAAACCATATATTATCTTTCTCTTTCTCTCTTTAGAACAAGTGGCTGCAATCTCTTAACCAGGCAGTGGATCAGGTGCTGGGTGGTGGAGGTCAGGGGTCATCGCCAGTGCAGACGGCGATGTCCCGTACAGCTTCCTACACGTTCACTGGAGAGGGACGGTTTAAAGATGCCCAGTATACCGGGTGCTGGCTGGCAGGACGACCTCATGGCAGGTTAGTGGGGATGTGTGTGTCTTCACCTCTGCAATTTGAGTGTTTATTGACTAATATTTTCTTATGGGTGTGTTCATAAGATATGTTTTTAAGTGTGTGCATTGGATTTCAGTAGCCCACTGTAAACGTTTGAACACTAGAGTGTTATTTAAATGGCTCATAGTTATAGTCCCACCCATCAATAACATGCAGAACCACTGTTGGTACAATAGTTCGTGGATGGAGACTGTGATTTTCAGTTCAGTCATCAAACTTCTAATCAGTAGAGATGTGGGATGAAGACAGGGTGATTGTAAATGAATGAGCAGTCAGTGTATCTGCAGGGGATAAGATAAATCACTGTGGTCTGAGATACACACAAACCTTTGCTGCATTGTTGAATCCAGATGTCATTAGAAATAAGTAGCTCAATTAATGGCCACAGATTGACTGTGCAAATAGTTGGATTGTAAAATATGTGTAAACTATATCTGCCTTTACAGAGGAACCATGAAGTGGCCAGATGGACGGATGTACAGCGGGAGCTTTAAGAATGGTCTGGAGGACGGGTCTGTACATTAATCTACTGTAGTACTGAAGAACTGGTTAACGTGCAATGTGGCTCATTCCTAGAATGAAATGTATCTCAACCCTTTAGGAGATCTGTGATAAAATTAAATTAAAGTAAGTAAGTAATTAAATTACTTGCTGAAACAGAAAATAGTGTTGGTCGCCAGCCTGAATTGTCACTCCTGTTTTGTCTGAAACAAAACCATGTACAACAGTGTTTAATAGCAATGTTTAAACTGTTGTTGCAAAATTTTTAGTATTGTTATTTTTTTCTAGCTATGGGGAGTGTGTAATACCTAACAAAGTGCTGAATAAACCAGACAGCTACCAAGGCCTCTGGAGAGATGGAAAGATCCATGGTTTCGGCAAATACAAGTCAGTAAACGCTTTTTTTTTTTTTTTGACTTTTCAGTAAAATGAAGAGTAAATAAATTGGCTACATACCTGAATCACAACGATTATGTATTCATCACCAAAGTCATATCTGAATCATTTAAGTTATGTCTGGTGTTAAGTAGCAGTACTTGACTACAAGTCACAAGTGTAAAGGCAAAACTCTGTCTTTAGTCACCAACTCAGGTCCCAAGTCACCAGAATAGAGGTGGGAGGGACCACCTCACCTCTTCCCAGCATTTTGTTTTAAATCAGTGGCCTGTGTAGGAATTGAACCAATGACTGTGGTGCATTTCTCTAGAGGCACAGTCACCGTACGTCTGTGTCTGTCTTACATAGGTATGCCAGCGGCGAGGTGTATGAGGGCTGCTTCTGTGATGGCCAGCGTTATGGTTATGGCATGCTGAGCTCTGGTAAACTGGCCAAGGCTTCCTACAGCGTTTTCATTGGCCAGTGGATTCAGGACAGGAAGACAGGATATGGAGTCTACGATGACATCACCAGGTCTCATTAATGCATCTGCTTCAAATCCAAAGCAGCTTCCAATAAAGATTTATAGTTGGAAATCCGCAGAAAGTTTCTTTTAAGGATTCCTGTTTTAGACTGAAAAATTCTGGAGACTGAATTGTATTCTTGTTTTTCCTGTAGTGATAAGAAATTATCAATTTTATTTTTGTATGGTTCCATCAAATCTGATACTTCCCAGTCATTTACTACAGAGTCCTGGGCAAAGTATGCATCAGCATCAACATAGATACATCGTGGATTTTCCTGCTCTTACATGTGGAATTGTAGAATATATATGGTTTGGGGTCTACACCTCACCAAAGTTACCAATAATTACTTAATCTGATTTGGTGGGGGGTTGTTTATCTGCACAAGGTCTGCCATTTCAAGATTCTTTTAGCAACAACAGGACCTGAATTTTCATTCATAAAAATCTGTCTCCAGTTGTTCTCTTGTTGTCATCTGCTTAAGGGAGAAAATGGCTTGACGAAAAGGCAGTTTCTCAAATTAGTTTCTAGTGAAAGAATTTAAATTTCATCTGCAAAGAAACACTGCAGTCATTCATCCCTGATCTAATTTTATTTCCCCAGAGGGGAGAAGTACATGGGACTGTGGCTGGATGACCAGCGGCATGGCAGTGCTGTGGTCGTCACCCAGGGCGGGCTGTACTATGAAGGGACCTTCAGAGAGAACAAGATGAGTGTGAGTTCATCCTAAAGTATGTCACAGCGTAGTACTCACATACAGAACTCCAACTGTCCTCAGTCTGAGGAAGCAGAGATTGTAGTCTTTGTTGTTTTCTAGGCTAATGACACTAGTATCTGTATATCCAGAACTCTGACATCTCTTCACTTACATACAAAGACATCATTTAAAAAAAAAAACTGGGAGTGAAGCAGCATCAGTTTTAGACTCAAATTAATCAGTAGGCTGTTGCATCATTAAAAACATTATGGTTAACCTACCTAGTCTTGCTATCATCCATGTCATACTGCTTCATCTACTCAGTATACAGTATTATGACATAAAGGTCGACTCACACTATCGACTTGGATACCTGATGTGTAGTGCCACACAAAGACAGGAGATGGCACTGTTAAGCCACCTTTTAGACATTAATATTGAGTAAAGAAAGTCATTAAAATGATATTTACATTGTGTATTTGAATGTGTACCTGTGTCGCAATTAAATCTCACACAGGGTTAGAAAGTGACTGAAAATGGATTTTCATGCACTAACAAAGAAAGAAACTCACTTCTGTGTAATTGGTCTCAGATTTAAAAATTCTTGGACATGGACCTTTGGAAACCTGTATTCAAATTATATTATTACTAAACAAGAATGAATAAATGCATGAGAAACGAAACTAAACATGTAATCTACGGACACAGTCCTAATCATTTGTAATAGGGTTAAAATGTTTGATGCAGTGTGTATCTTTTTTTTATCAGGGTCTAGGTCTGTTGGTGTCAGATGATGACACTGCTTTCCATGGAGAGTTTTCTGATGACTGGACTGTCAGCGGGAAGGTAGAGAACATCTCTTTCTTCATTTATCTGTGTGCACTGGCTCTTTGTCATGTACTCTACCAGTTTGTGTCCATAAAGATATTCTGCCAGTGTGTAAGGCTCTTCACATCTTTGCAGTGCAACTGGGTTTTCTTGTTTAGGACTACAACTTTTCTTTTTGTTTTTTGTTTGTTTTTGCGTACCTAATTCCAACTTGTATATCACAGTTTTTGGTAAAGTTACTGCAAAAAAATCGGCTAACAAGACCGTAAATAAATAAAGTAAATATAACTTCATTAACGCTCATTGCTCCCAGGGTGTGTTGTCCCTGACTAATGGGGACTGTTTGGAGGGCCTGTTCAGTGGGGACTGGAGCACAGGGCTGAAAGTGATTGGGACATATACCAAACCAGCCATCGATGAACCTGACAGCAGAGAAAGGAACAACCTGTTGTGAGTGCTGTTTTGCACCCTTTAAAACCTGCAGTCAACCCATATCTTGACCTGATTCTCTGCACAAAAACTATGTGAATCTGTTGAGCAGCCACTTTTGCAATTGTGCACGTGTTTTATTTGAATGTTTGCATGTGTATATTTAGCCTTCATGTATGAATGTGCACAGGTGTGCTTATTTTATCTGTGCATTATAAGGCTGTTAGGTCCGCTTGGAAACATGACAGGATACGTCTCATACAGAGTTTGTATCACTAAATGTTTTTAAAAACGTTTTGCATGTGCAGGAGGGTGGGCCAGCATGCAGTGACTGCAGGTCAGAGATGGGGCTGTGTGTTTGACGAATGCTGGAGTCGACTGGGCTGCGACGTTGCAGGGAGAGGAGAGTGGGCTGCAGCCTGGGAGAACATCGCTGTTATGATAACAGCTGCACGGCGACACAGGTACGAAACTCATGCAAAACAATCAGGCAACTCTAAGTGCTGCTGCACCTTTTTTAAATATGAGGTTACTTATTAAAGTAAGTGAATATGTCTATGGGTCGATTTTGTGCACGCAGCCCAGACCTCACTAGGTCTCAGAGAAAAGTCCTGGAGTGCTTGGAGTTGATTCCACAGCACAAAGACCCTGTGACAACTGCAAACTATGACAACATACGAAGATATCTCATCAAGGTATGAGTGAATATTGTGTGTTTCTGTCTTTGTAATGATGTGTGCATCCAATAGTGCCAGTCATCACAGCATTTGCCATATTATTTGTACTGTGTCAGGCTATTAAGGGCAATGTGGTAAATCAGTGAGTAGAAGCTTTACAGTGTATTTTTGCATCAAAGCGAAAAAGTACTTTGATTGAAAAGAGTAAAACAGACACTCTTGTCTTGTTATCTAAAACCTGCTTCTCAGTGGCCAGAGCCACTGTTAAGAGCCAAAGAGCACTTTATCTCCTTACACTGAGCTAAAATTACAGAATTGTGTGTCACAACACACCACAGAGGGGCAGAATTGCTAAAGAAACCTGACAATGTGGAGAAGTGATTGTGGGTTTCACCGTAGGGAATGTAGATTTACAGTCACTGGAAGTTGCTGACCTTAGATTTGTTAGAGGTTAGATGTTGTTATGACAGCAAGTGAGCAAAAATGCCTGTTTGTTACTTTATCAGTGATTTTGTCACTGATTTAATCCTTCACACATCTTACTTTACTTTATGTCTCTGTGTGATGTATGTTTTATAGGCATGTGAGACCCCCCTCCACCCTCTGGGCTGGCTGGTGGAGACGTTGGTGACGGTCTACAGGATGACTTATGTCGGTGTGGGATCCAACCGCCGGCTTCTCAGGCAGGCCGTCCTGGAGGTGCAGGCTTACCTCACTCATTTCTACAGCATTGTCAGGTAGTTACATCTGCTGAGGTCTCACTTTTGTTCACATCTGAGACTTTGTAGGTCTCTCAGTTCAAGCCTGTGTTTTCACCAGGGTATCTCGATACAAGGTTAGAGACACTGTCTCACCTTGCACTGGTGTTAACAGAAGGGTGTGGCCTTCTCACTAGCTGCTAGTGTCTATGTTAACTATGGAAAGTCAGAGATTCAGTGCACTTGTCAGGTTTCAGATATTAAGGAGAGAACACACGTGGTTTGAATCAAAAGTGAAAATAAATTCTTAAAATAAATCATATGCATAAATAAATAAATAAAGGTGGTACAGATGCAGCCATTTTAAATTGCTGCCAGGACTGTGGTGGAACCATGCTCGATCTGTGACAGGCCTACGCGTGGCCCCTGCTCTTACCGTGTATCCCTCGTGATGACGCAGTGATCGCAGCACGACCTTGTTAACGCTTCTAAGCTTCATGTGTGCAAGCCGCCTGCAGTGTTGTGTATATATCCATCAGATGGAGCAGTGTCGCAGAGGCCGACTGATAAACTGATCCTTCTGTTAATGTCCAGAACTGCCGGTGAATGAGTATATAGTAGGACCACTGGACCGAGTTTTGAATTCTGCTCCAACATTTAATTTGAAGCCACTTTTAAGTTTTGCGTTCTCTAAACCTAGCGCTGTGAGTCAGATCAACCATAATTAAACTTTTTAAACACTGTCTTTGAGCAACCTCCATAGCTCTTTCGTTTCAGCAGCCCCTCTCGCATCAGAGAGCTTTAGCTTAACAGCAGACAGTGTGTTGTCTGTGTGTCCACTGGCTGCAGCAGAGGTCACAAACCTGACAACAGCCGCCTTCATTTTGTACTGTCATCAGTTTTAAGTCAGAGTTAACGTTAGTTAGCAACAGCTGGTTGTCATTTCAACAGCGACAATCAGCGGAAGCTGCCACCTGAACAGATTCCACACTGAGCTTTGCTAACAGGATTGTAGGTGTCACTGGCACTACTAAGATTGAAACGTGATGACCTACCCAAAGAACGGATATCCGAATGGTCGAATATTTGGGTCCAGTCCTAAATAAATCTAATGTACATGTACAAAATTAAAATAACTACACTAAAGAGCATGTGTTTTGTTCCTGCAGGTTTCTGTTTCCAGGGCTACCAGCTGATGGTGGCAGCATCCCAGACCCCACTTTCTCGCCATCTAAAAGCAGACGTAGCTCTAACACAGCAGAGCAAGGGTGAGTATCAACACACACATGGCAGTAGGCCTAAAGGCAGTGACAGCTGTCTGGGTAGATACAGTGGTTAACTTACAAGATGACATTATCCAATCAAGACTCCGCCAGGTGACCTTTCCAAGTCACGCATCCACCAACAGACAAGCTGCACACTGAACTTCCATCTCTCGCTCTCTCTCTTCCTCCACCGTGTTCTCCAGCTGTGCTGTGGTGGTGAGCTGCCCCTCTCTGCTCCTCCCTCTGCTGCTCCCTCGACTCTACCCTCCTCTCTTTACCCTGTACTGCCTGCAGGAGGAGCAGGAGGAGGCCCAATACTGGGAGCGCATCCTTCGACTCAACAAACAGCCTGACCAGTCGCTGCTCAGCTTCCTGGGAGTGCAGGAGTGAGTTCGTACAATCAACACACACGCACAGACATTTGTTTGTAAAGCCACCACAAGCTGTCAATAGACAGTGTTGTGTTTCCTTCCACTGAAAGTAACATTTTTCTATGTTTGTCAGACTACCCTAATGCAAAAATGTGTTTTTATTGTTTGTTGTAGAAGTCATAATGTTTGTCCTCTTATAGGAAGTTCTGGCCAGTGTGGATGTCAATTCTGGGAGAGAAAAAGCAGGTCAGACATTGTTTTCTTCTCATGTACCTTTTCTCATCTTCTGTACTTGTGTCCAGTGGTTTCATGCACAAGCTTTCAGCCCATCTCTTGCTATCATGGTCACACATTATAGATTGCCCCTGATACCATCTTAACGTTAAGATGTGTTGTATTTGTTCACAGTTGCATCAGATGTAATGTACACTTAAACAATTTCCACTGCTTCTGTCCCACAGATTGTGTCCAGCAGTAAAGACGCCTGCTTTATTTCTGCTGTAGAGACGCTCCAGCAAATCAGGTATCTGCCATGTGCAGTGACAGGGCAGACAGGCAACGTGACAAGATTGGTCACGGTTCAGATAATATTTAGCCTCAGAAAAATCCAAGCAACCCCCATCCCCTGTTTAGCCTCAGAAAAATCCAAGCAACCCTCATCCCCTGGACCTGATGTGACCTGATGTGGCAGATTATTCCAACATTAATCATACAGCACAACTCAGAGCATTAACACATTTAATTCATACATTATTATACACTGAATTAAAATCTTTGTCCTCCTACCCACGCAGCACTACCTTCACTCCCTCAGACAAACTTGTGGTAATCCAGAAGACGTTTGAGGAGTTGACACAGGAAATAAAACCCATGGTGGATGGTGATTTCCTGTGGTGCATGGATGACCTGTTTCCTCTTTTCCTTTATGTTGTGGTCAGATCTAGGTGTGTTATCTCTCTCATACACACACACACACACACACACACACACACACACACACACTGTCAGTAGATACAAAGGCTGGTGTCTAATGGTCTCACTTTTAGCTTTTAGCTGTTTTATTATCACATTTTTGCGTTCATGCTCCAAATGATTTATTTTCACTTGTTCATTATATATTAGTGGCCAGTTCTTATAACATTTCTGTTATTTAGTCTCAATATTGCTTAATGTCTTTCAGTTATAACTCAGTGCTGCTATGTTTTTTTTACAAATAGATAGATGGCTAGATAGATCAGAAGCTGAAGACCTAGCAAAGCTGAAAATGCCCGGTCATGTTATGTTTAACTGCACTGTTCTCCAGGATCAGAAACCTGGGCGCTGAGGTCAGTCTCATAGAAGATTTGATGGATCCCAACATTCAGCATGGAGAAGTGGGAATGATGTTCACAACACTGAAGGTAGGACCCTCTAATACACACATGAACACACCATGGAATTCTGAAAATTGTAATTTGCTCACAGACATTCATCTGTGTATACATAAATTGTCATCATTTCTGAATCCAGAAGGTAGGTTTTTCCCCAAAAGCCCGGTTGTCTAGTGTTTTCATACAAATGCGGATCCGATAAATTTCTGTTCAGATGAGAAATTTTGGAAGTTGTGTAGGAACATGTGGGTCCTGTCTTGTTGCTTTCAAATTCTTTGATTTATTCCTAACCACTAGTTGTTTCACTGAGTCACTCATTCATAAAACATTTTTTGTTATTCAGTTATCTCAGCCTCACTCTCATACAGTATATCTCTTAATTTCATTTATACATGTTCACGTGTCTGTGCTGCAGGCCTGCTACATCCAGATCCAGCACGAGTCGACTTCATAGAAACGGACCGGAGACATGTCATGAACATTTCATAGGACAGAATTCATAGGAAAACAACACATCGCCATCTTCTGGACATGTTGGAAAACTACTCTATCATCTCCACAACTTACGGTTGTATGTTGCTGTCAGTTGTTTGTAATACATCAGATCAGTTTCCATTTCTAAGTTTACAGTATTTCCCTAAGGGTAAGATATTAAAATATACAGTAAGCTGTCGATGAGGTATATTTTTCCTGTTTCATCTGCTTTCTGTGAGAACTTGCCAACACTCCAGGAAAAGGGGACTGGCTGCATTACTGACAGACTCTGAACCAGACCTCTTTTTAAAGGGCTAATAATTGGAATAGAAATGTAAATGTGTTTCTAATGGCTAAGCACAGCTCAAAGGCGACATCAGTGTTTTAAAGTTGTGATTTGCATCTGCAGGCGGGTTTCAATTGTAACAGATGTTTCCTTAATGGCAGACTAACGGTGCATTTAGCACAGTAAATTCACAGTTGAAAATATCCAAATTTAATGTCATCTAGCTATAGTTACCTTTGAGATTGGTGCTTGTCAAAGACAACCTGACAGACGTTATGTTGGCTTTGGCAAAACCGTACACACTTCAGTATGTTTTTAGCACCCAGCATTTTAAAGAGTAAAGGTAGCATTACCTCAGTACTTTTCACTGGAACCTTAAGACATGAGACACGGTTAGAGATTAATAAAGCAAGGTCAGACTGAACTCCACAATCACCAGGTCAGGAAGCTGTAAGCAGTGGAAAGGGAAAATTTTCACATGTTTGTGAAATTCGTCTATTCCTGCAGTTGTAAATCATCTGCAAATAACTTGCTTTACACAGATAGAAATCAAAAATCCTCCTTTTTTGAAATGTCCTCTCTCTCCACAAAGCGCTGTAGCTCTACATTGTATCTTTTGAGCACAGGAGAGGTTCGGAACATTACATTATATTTGACTTAATGTTACAAATAAGGGAACACTCAGTAGCTAAGCATAAAAGAAATGTTCCTTCCACTACTGATACAATATGTCATTCACTTTTTTGTTCTCTTGTGTGTATATGATGAGCATATTATGAACAAATCTGACAAGGACTGTTTCAATGTTGCACTTTTGTGTATAAAAGGAATGTACATTTTGATGACTTCCATCTGGGAGGTCATGTTGTGCTTTGTTTGTATATAGGACTTGTGCCATGATTATCCATCATCATGTGATTTAATGCAAATCCAGACTATATTTTCTATATTTTATAGCAAACTAGCTTGCCTACAAAAATATTTAATATCAAATGCACTGATCCGCTGAATGCAATTGTGTGTGTTATAAAGGCCTGTGGGGACGTTAGAATAATGATGTCATTGTAATTTACTCGCAGTAAGGGCCCAGAAAGGTCACAGCCAGCTAGGAGTCTTGTCAAGTGTGTATCCTTGTTTGATTTTATTTTTTGGGGGGCATGAGGGAATCTGTTACAAATGAATTGTTGGTTCATTTATAATTCAATGTACTTTAAATTATTTATTAGAAATTTATCAAATAAACATTATATTTTGTTCTAAATTTCACACAATCTTCTCTGCATAACCAGGTCAGTTTGAGCAGGGAATTCCTCTTTGTTACCAAAATGAATTGAAACCAATCAAATTTTTCAAAAATGACTTATGATCTTTAAAATGGTCCATAGGATTATGAGGTGCGTGTAGTTTGTAATTAATAGGCTAAAGCATTTAAAACATTGTAATCCTTTATGAAACCTACATTTCTTGGAGACTTCAGTCTACAAGGCTGTAACCGGACTGAATTATGGTTTAAGTTTATTATTTTTCTAAGTCTATTTTGTAACTTCATATATTTCTAAAAAATTATGAACAGTGATGGTCAGGAGAAGTTAGTTTTTAAGGATAATTTCATTGAGTCATTGTATAAATGTGTTTCAAAAGTGTCAATAAATCTGGTTTAGCTCTGTAAAATGTCTCCTGATGAAAAAAGGTTTTCTTTTATTTCTTAATGCTTCAATTCATGACTAGAATGTAATAGTGACCAGTGTTTGAAATGTTCATGTAAACACTCAGACTGGAGCCTATCTCACAACAGGGGTTTTGACTGGTGGTTCTGTTTTATTCAGGTGTCCCTGCACACCAGGGCAGTGTGACAGTGAGCCAGCATGTACCAGGACACTGGATCTAGTTTTAGTTCCAGGTCTATATACAGTGGGGCAAATAAGTATTTGATACACTGCCGATTTTTCAAGTTCTCCCACTTACAAAGAACGGACAGTTCTGTAATTTTCATCGTAGGCACACCTCAACTGTGAGAGACAGAATCTACAAAAAAATTGCAGTAAATCACATTATTAGATTTTTAAATAATTAATTTCCATTTTATTGCATGAAATAAGTATTTGATCACCTACCAACCAGCAAGAATTCTGGCTCTCACAGACCTGTTAGTTTGTCTTTAAGAAGCCCTCCTATCCTCCACTCATTGCCTGTATTAATTGCACCTGTTTGAACT
>NW_018128026.1:920663-927746 GCF_001952655.1 Monopterus albus | reverse complement strand
TTTTGCCCCCCGCCGGGTTAAAATTTTTAAAAAAAAACCCAAATCCCCCCCCCCCCATAATGAACAGCAGCATGTTTGTGGTCAGACAACCTGGACACCCTCGCCTCCCAGCAGCCCACAGCTTTAGATTATGAATCAGAAACTCAGCAGAGAGGACATCTGAATCACACCGAGCATGAAAATTCAACCCTTGATCTAGTGTAGATGCATGCAAAATATTAAGCATAATTGTTTTGGGTAAATGATGGGTTCTCATATTTTGAAGTAGATGTTATAGTATATTAAACTGTATAAACATTTTATTTTTAAATCACATTAAAATCATAACCATTTGTGAGTGTGTTGCACAGTTGAGGGTTAGAACGGAGGAGTACTGATCTCACTGGAGGCACATATTAACACCGTTTTGCTGCCCGTACATCCACTGATGATCCTCTGACCATGACCAGATGCTGCAGGACAGGTGCGATTTTTATGCTAAGTATTCGGCCATGTGTGGGGCTCGCGAATGTGATCGCTAAAAGAAATTTGAATTACCAACGCTGCACTGCTATTTGGGATACTGGCTTTCTCAGGTGTTCATTCAGCCTGTAGATAATTTGTTAGAATACAGTTAAATTCTGTTTTGCCATCTGAGGCACATCTCTGATCTTTTGTCAAGTTAAATGTTGGATTAGATAAATTGGACATTTTTCAAACAAACTGCACTTTGTATTTTTAAGTGCTCTTATCAAGTTTATCACCACCCAGATTTTGAATAAAAATAGTTTGTTGTATGCTAGTGTCAGGCCTCTGGGTCATCTCACTCTGCCAAGTTTCAAGGGGGAGCGCTATGTCATTGACACAGGGATACTTTAGGCAGTTTCATATTTACACTGGGTTGTCGTCAGACCTGGTTTGCTCAGTAGACCAGCCACAGGTGCGTTTGGGTTCTTGGGAAGGAGCCTGGCAGAGACAGATGACTTAGATGGCTCAAAAAAAGCTTGTGGACACCTGGTTTGGGTGTATGTGCCTTATTGTTCGTGATGAGAACAACAGTAGTGATACTATGAAAGCCTGGTTGTCAGCATACAAGTTACCACATTGAACTGAGTTTTACTCTTAACTTTCTTATAGCAAGATTTTACTGTGGGCTGAATGTCTTAAGGTTAACAGGCTTTGTATTGAAGTAACACAGGAAGGAACTGAGCTCTGCAGGGAAAATTGTCCCTTTACAGTGTTATTTATTGTGAGCTCTTAGCTTGGCCACATAAATTTGTCTATCCTCTTTTTTTACCTCCATATATTCCTACACAATGTACACAGCATATTTTCTAAACTGACACTTAAATTGGAAGTGAGAGAAAATGAGTCGAGAACAAACATGGGAGACAGTTGTATCAAGAGTGATAGTTACTGTTTTTTGAAAACATTACATGTTGTGTGTTATCTTGTTAAATCAGCGCAGTGACAACCAGTTCAGTTCTAAACACAAACAGGGAGGGTTAAGGAAGCCAGGGCTTCTCCACACTACAGAGAATGAGGTCAAATGAGTCGACTCGTATCATAAGATGGTAAGGCTTTTCTCCTTCCCCTTTTTCTCAGTGTGTGAATGAATCCAAGCTTTCAAGTTATTGGTAGCTTGGACAGTTGCTGGATCTCTTTAAATAAATATAGTTTTTGGAAAAGTGACCGATGTACTCAAAGAAAAAGTGCAGGTACCTAGAGAAAAAAGGCAGAGTTGAGGCAAATACAGGATAGATGATGGACTCCCACTGAGCTGGAGTTGTGTGGCATGGTTGTGCAGTTTCCAAAACCAGACAAGGATCCATCTGGTTCTGTGAATCAGCTGGCATGGTATGCTGTACATTTTTAAACTAACAAACCTACATTTCTTGTTCTCACTGAACAGGTATAGTTTCAGGACAATGGTTCTGATGACTAGATTGTTTTTTCCTGCCTCTTCCCCTTTCTAAATAGACTGCACTGTGTTACATAACACCCTAGTCAAGTATTTGAAACCACCGGTCAGAATGAAGCCATTGTGAGGGAAAACGGGCAGGCGGCTGGACTCTAATTTTTGATACATTAGAGAAAAGTACATTCTGGTTGAAAAGTTGCAGTGTACCAAGTTGTTTCCTGTCCCACCAGAGAAACTGATGTGGGACGCTGGGACCCAGAAGTTGTTTTTGGGCGGGAGCAAGCCTGGCAGAGACAGACAACTCAGATGACTAAATAAGCTCTGGGACACTCACTTTGGGTATATTTGCCTTATTTTCCATGATGGCGATGACTATGAAACCTATCCACTCAGCCCAACCGGTCAAGGCAGGAGGCCACCCACCTTAAACATTTTTAAAATTAGGCTGCTGCTGGTTGGCATTCCACCATTTTAACAGTAAAGACCTGTAAACAAAGTCCCCTAACTCCTTCCAAAATCTATTTCTTTGTTAGAAACAAACATGCATCATAAAACTAATCATTCCTTTAATGTTAACTTCTCCCGGTAAATTTGCTTTAAATAGAAATAATTATTAAATATCATCTTTAACATTAGGTTCCTGCTGCTTTGTGGTCTGTTTAAGATTTGTTTTACCAGCACAATGTATACTTGTATTTCCATATGCATTGTGCTTCCATAACATTAAAAATTTCCCCTCAGGCTGCCTCAGCCTGTCTCCATCATGGCTCTTCCCTACTTAGGCAACTTTCAATACTTTTGAAAACCCATTTTATGTACTTTCATTTTTTTAAACAAATTGTAAAAATTTTTTTAAATGAAATTACATGACACTATTTACATCCATATTTGTTACCATTGCCTTAAAGAATTTGTGGACATTCAAAACCAACGATATGAGAGCTAACAAACTAGAAACACATCCACTAAGACTAATCTTTCCTTTTTAAAAAAATATCATATTCACCTTCAGCATTTTAATTTGTTAGATTATGGTCAAATGTTCCATGGGTGCACTCACACTCACAGTAGAGCTTTATCTCCCTCCCTCTCCCTCTCACTCTCACTCTCACGGTTTCCTTCTGTGGACCCGACCCACTGTGACGTCAGAGGGATGTCAACGCAGTGCCTCGCGGGCGGATCGGTCTTTTACCTCTCACATGCTCTTAGGGCTGTAGGCCTGTTCTCTGTCTCTGGACGACTTAACACCTAAACACCAAAATGATTATCTATAGAGACATCCTGAGCGGTAAGTAATCGGGTATTGTGTAATCTTTTATGTTGTGTAAGTAGTGTTACATTCGCGGCGGTAATTTTTACTGTCTTATTATGTGTTTGGAGAGAGTTGGCAATGCTAGCAAGCTAACTCGTGTTAGCTAGCCACATGCTAGCCAAAACAACTCTTATGATACCCAGTGGGTATGTCGAGCGTTAGCCACCCTGTTGCTAACCGGGGACGCAGAGGCCGGGATAGCTTTGGTTCGGGTTTAGCTAACGTTAATTACCAGTGAATTGGCTAAAATTGAGTGGGTGTGATTACTGTGTGTCGTCTAACGTGCTCGTGTCATTACTGGAAGCCCCAACAGTGCGATATGATACGGCATGGTGGTTTATAATATTGCCGTAACGACAGTCATCATACAGTGACGTGTGTGGCCTGTGGGTATCATGTACGTCAGCTGCTAAGTTAGCAGCTTTGTTTATGGGTGATGTCGGACAGGCAGATTGATTCTATAGTTAGCACTGGCCTCGCCGCTTCTTTCATATTCACTCACTAACACGAGTTACAGATTCATTTCTCTAGCCCAGTCCATATATATCGTGTAGCTTATGGCGGAACCACCGATTAACCGGGAGATGTGCTTTGTGTTCACACGTATAATAATAATAATAATAATGTTTTCTTCCACAGGTGATGAGATGTTCTCAGACGCCTTCAAAATTACAGTATCTCAATGCGGGTTCTTGTATGAAGTTGAAGGAAAGGTAAGTCAGTGGTACACAGTAGCTAGAGCTGAAACAAATAGTCATTAAATTGGTCATTAGCAGAAAAATAATTGGCTATTAAGATACTTCTTTGTCATTTCTGTAAATACAAAATAATGGAAATTGCAAATATTCTCAGATGGCAGCTTCTGACATGAGATTTCCTGCATTTCTTTGTCTTGTAACTAAATGTTAGTGCTGTCAATCGATGAAACTATTTAATTGCCTGATTGTCCATAATTAACTTAGAATTAATCTAACTTTTTCTGTTCTAAACAGTAGTAGAATGTAACTAAGTACAATTAATCATCTACTTTATAATTATGAAGTATCTGTGTTTTTGAATATTTTCATTTTCTGTTACTTCATACATTTTAGATACATATATTGGGCTTTATACTCCACTATATTTATTTTATAAGCTATTAGTTACTTTTCATTACTGGATTAATACAAATATACAATGTAATTATAAGATCTAATTGGTTTATGGTGGGAAATTCACAAGCTGCCCAGCAGTAATTCATATTAAATTCATATAAGCTAGCTAAAGCTAGCTCTCCCTTTACCAGCTGCAACATTAAATGTGATGTAGACAATAATTCATCAGTAATTATAACACAGTAACATGATATACAGGAATATGTAATGTGGCATCCTGCATAATGAGTACTTTTACTTTTAGTACTTGGGTTTGATGCTAATACTTTTGTATGTAACATTTTGATTGCAGGACTAATTAATATTTTTACACTGTTGTTTTGCTATTAAACTTGAGTAAAGGATCTGAGTACTTCTTCCACCACTGGTTCTAAATGTACCTTAAAGGGAGCCCGAGGTAACTGTTAATACAGAGAGGTGCCAGTCGTCTCCGATGAGCGTTTGTCTGTCCCAACGCCTCATCCGCTTTAACTTTCTCCTCTTAATATACCGTACTTTCCGGACTATAAGCCGCTACTTTTGTCACTTCATGCACACACCCTCATCATGGGCAACACACGACGAAATGTATATGATGCTGTTTCAAGTTACAGGCGATCGATCTGGCTGTCGAAATATCATGTTACAATGTGGACACCAGTGGCTATGTACAACACGTTTTTTC
This sequence comes from Monopterus albus, assembly GCF_001952655.1. NCBI lineage: Eukaryota > Metazoa > Chordata > Actinopteri > Synbranchiformes > Synbranchidae > Monopterus > Monopterus albus. The sequence goes on along the minus strand of NW_018128026.1, from coordinate 922,716 downwards.
GTCTTACAGTTAGTGGGTGCGGCTTATAGTCCTGAAATTACGGTAAGTTGTTGTCCAGTTATTGTATTTGAGACTCGATGTACTCCATTGATAACACCGTTCACATGGACAGTAAATGGAAATAACTTTGGTCTTGTTGAAAGAACCATCTGACGGGGCTTTGCCATTCAAAACACCTTTTTCTTGATCTGTTTCTGATCACGGAGGTTTGTTTCTACTTACCATCTACTTTGCTGCTTCATTGCTTCCCGATTTCCCAAACTACGGGGAGGGCTGTGGGTTGTAATCACAGAAAGTGCGTGTGTTAATCTTGTCAAAAAATTGGTGTCGTTAATAGGAACTTAACGCGTTATCACATTAACTTTGACAGACCTGCTAAATATTTTTGGATAATTGCCATTTTAACATTTTGTAGACTAATAGATAATAAGAATAATCAATAGTTTCTGACCTAGGACAGGTGGGTGCTTCTGTGCCAGACTCTGGAGGTTTTCTTTCTTCATGATTAGCCTAATGATATGACACAATGAAAAGGATATTTCACCATTTCACCCTGTTCTACAATCTATCCCAGGCTGTCTCTATTGATGTTTGTGAACTAGTGTCAGTGGATCACATCCAAAACATAATTCACTAAAGTAATTCAACAAACTACATCATATGTTAAAATACTACAAGACTATCCATGAAGAAAACCAGCTGTTTGATGGTTATGATGCAGTGTTTTAATACCACAGCTCTTTAATTCGCCTGAGATTTATGAGTCATGTGATCAGATTGTGCCTATGGCATTGTGAATGGCATAGCTTTTACATGGTGCAATTGCAGTGATGTTGGACGTGTGTTCCCTACCCACACAGACACTCGAGGGTTCAGGGCTTGAGACCTTGGCATTGGGCCACAGAGTCATGTCTGAACACAGAGAGGGCAGCGGAGGTTCTGCTCTGACATGCTCACACTACACCTACTTGGTAGACGCATTATTAGAGCATAGATAAAAAAGCACCACTTTGTAACAATGCTTTGCGACCAAAAGTGGACTGTGTTTTGCATTTCAGGAAACCTCAATACTTGATTCAAATATGTGTTCTATGTTTCTGGAATAGGTGTTCTATGTTTCTGAAGCCAATAGTTGAAAAGGAAATTATAGAGGTAGTGAACAAATGTGGTAATAAATCATCCAGTGATAGTGATGTATCAGTATGACAATGGTTAAATGGGCAATTGAGGGGATATGCAAACCATTAACCCATATTTTTAACATGTCGTTTCGACTTGGACAGTTCCCCAATCATATGAAAATAGCAAAGGTTATTCCATTGTATAAATCTGGGGATAAGCACAACTTCACAAATTATAGACCGGTTTCTCTGTTGTCACAATTTTCAAAAATCTTGGAAAAACTCTTTAATAACAGATTAGACACATTTATTGATAGACATAAAATCCTCTCTGATTGCCAATATGGTTTTAGGTCGAACCGTGGCAAGGGTTAGATGTATTTTGGACGGGAAAGCACTACGTATTTTGTATTCTTCATTGATTTTACCATACTTAGAGTATGGCGTTGAAAACTGGGGAAATACATACAAAAGCTCACTTCAACCATTGTATATATTACAAAAAAGAGCGATAAGAATTGTGCATAAGATGGGGTATAGGGATCACACCAATGGAGCTTTCATACAGTCTAAATTGTTAAAATGTTTTGATTTAGTGGGATATAAGACTGCAGTGTTTATGTATAAAGCCAGGAACAATTTATTACCTGGTGGAATTCAAAAACTATTTAATGAAAGGGAAGGGGGATACAATTTAAGGGGTCAGTTAAATTTAAAAATTCATGCTATACGTACAACCAAAAAAAGATTTTGTATTTCCATAAGTGGGGTAAAACTATGGAATAATTTAAGTGTAGACATAAAAAATAGTAATAGAATTGACGAGTTCAAACGTAAATATAAAGGTGTGTGTCAATCAAGATATATGCAAGAACAGGCTCAATGATTAATTAGATGGAACATTGTGGGTGTGGTGTATAAATGTTAACACT
>NW_018128026.1:917336-920631 GCF_001952655.1 Monopterus albus | reverse complement strand
TCAAAATCAAATACAGTAAAATAAACCCTACATCTGCCTTTTTTGTGATGGTTTTGTGTTCTACTTCTGTTGATAGATGTTGCAACAGTGACAGGCTTCATGTGTTCAGTTCATGTTTAGGTAATGGTGTTCATTTGCATTTAGTTTAATTACCATTTGTCTGTTCTTTCTGCTTCCTCTGCTTGATGTGTTTAGACTGTCACCAGGACAGATGGGTTTGATGAAAGTTCAATTTCATCCAATCCTTCTGCTGACGAAGTGAGCGAGGCCTCTGAGACTACTTCTGTTATGGGCGTGGATATCATCCTTAACCACAGACTGCAGAAGACATCCTTCACCAAGAAGCAATACATGACATACATTAAGGGTTACATGAAGATGTGAGTATCTGTTCTGAATGTTCATTGCACCTGGTGTTCAGATTTTAAATGGAAGGAAGAGATCACGTGTTGAATCAGCGCTTGGAAATTAACAGAAGTCTAGAGTTTAGCTGTCAGGAAGGGAAGATGGATAGGTGCATCCCCAGTTGTAACTGAGTGGTCTGCTGAATCTAACACACAAAGTACAAATCTTAAAGAATGCCACTCTTGTTTGTATGTCCAGGCTCAAGGTCAAGCTGGAGGAGACCAATCCAGCTAGAGTGGAGGACTTCATGGCTGGAGCTGGAGCACTTGTTAAGAAGATCACAGCAAACCTCGATAACTACGATGTAGCTAAACAGTCAATACACTATATTCATAAAACATAAAGACTGAAAGTAGCTTCCACTTAGTATGGTTGGGAGAAACTCTTCAAAGTGAAGGGATGTCCTGATGTGCCATCCTTGTCTCTCTACAGTTTTACACCGGAGAGAACATGAACCCAGAAGGCATGGTAGGACTGCTGGACTACCGTGAGGACGGCACCACACCGTACATGCTTTTCATGAAAGATGGTCTGGAGATCGAGAAATTTGTAAGTACTTGATCAAGTCTCCAAAAACGAGTGCCATGAAGCCAATGGGAGATTTTTGTTTTATTGAAAAGTGTGGGCTCTTTTCACAGAAAACATTTTGACATGTCACAGTTAGAAAAGCACAGGTGAATATACAAAAATGAATAAGCTGTATGAATTAGTTTATGGCTAACACTCGGATGCGACTGTAGCAGCAGATTGTCATTACAAAAATGATAGTGTTCAGCTGTGTAATGTAATGATTACAATAGTAGAAGTAATTTAAATTTTCACAGTAATGCTGCTGATTATAACGAAATGCTATGCCACTGATTTGAAACAAAATACTAATAATCTTTGTCAGTGTTGCTTGCTAGCAGGAGAATATTGATGTCATCCTCTTTTTTGCAGTAACTACCTGGAATTCCATCTGCTTTTCAACTGGCTGCTGCTTCGCAAATGGCCCCAAGAGCAGACTGAAGAGCACGATTTTGCATCTTGCCTGAACGGAAACATTCTTGAACAATTTCTTGTATATTCACAGCCCACAGCACCACACCAAAAGGATCAGTCATGATTGGTTACTGAGTTTTTACCTTCATCTCTATATTCATCATCTTTTTGGCTTTTTGCAGCATCAGATTTTTTTTTTTTTTTTTTTTTTTTTTTTTTTTTTTTTTGTCCAAGGATTGGCCCAGTTTTTGTGATTGAAAATAAAAAAGGCAGGACAGTGAATGAGGCTCTAACTGAAAGAAGATGCGTTTTCTTCTGTCTGCATACTGTTTTAGCAATGATCCGTACAGGTTGACCTCCTCAGACCTCTGTGTTTATGGTTGCATTAAATAAGATTTCATCTATGATAAAAAAAGACTTGATTTCAAAATAAAATCCAGTACCACCACCACTTTCTGTTTCAGTATCTTTGTAGTATGTTGAAGTGCACCTTCACTTCTTTACACCCAGGCAGCTTTTGGGTTGCATTTGGAATAAGTGGAGTTACGGAGGTGAGTGAAAGTGACCTATGAAGAGAAAAGTATTACTTTCATCAAAAGTGGTACATTTTTGGCCTTTGTAGAAAAGTTACACATGCTGAACTATCACATTCGCCACCTTCCAGAGCATCTGTCTTGAGCAACAAATCATTGAGTAGTTTTTTTGTGTGTGTGTGTGTCTACGTGGGTGAAAGCTGCAGCTGGAGGCTTTGTTTTTTGGGTTGTTCATCCAGCCCATTCTTGTGAACATGTTATGTCAAACACCTTGATGGAATTATTTCAAATTTGGCACAAGTGTCCACTTGCGCTCAGAGATGAACTGGTTAGGTTTTGGTCAATGTCAGTGACCTTACATCTGTCCCATTCCCATGATTTTGACTGGTTGGTGGAGGTATACAACTGCAAAGTGGTAATTAAAGTTTCTTTCAATATGCAACATTTTTGTCTAAGAAGCACTTTTGTGCCTCCATGCTAGATATGGCTGGGACTAGAGGCATTATGTTTTCGGGTAGTTTTTATCTACGTACGTCCATTATTGCAAATAAAATATGTCAGGAACACCCTGGGGGGGATTTCTTCAAATTTGGCACAAATTTCCCATTGGATTCAAAGATGAACTGGTTTCTGGTGGTTAAAGGTCACCATCATCTCATGTCTGTCCCATTGTTGTGAATGCAATACATGAGGAACACCTTGAGGGAATCGCCTTATATTTGGCATACAGCCGCAAAGCACTAATTACAGTGTAAACTATAAAATTCTCTTTTTCGTGCTTGGATTGTTATATCTTGTGCTGACTAGAGAGTTTTTAAAAAGTGACCTCATTGTCCAGAAATGTCTTAAGTAATTATTTAAAAATATATATATCAAATGAGATGTGTACTCACTGAGCAATTTAATAGATATACAGCTCAATGCAAGCCTGTACACCAGCCCTGCCATGAAAGGACTACCTCTTTGTACACACACACACACACACACATATATACAGTGAGGAACAGAAGTATTTGAACACCCTGCGATTTTGCAAGTTCTCCCACTTAGAAATCATGGAGGGGTCTGAAATTCACATTGTAGGTGCATTCCCACTCTGAGAGACAGAATTAAAAAAAAATTCAGGAAATCACATTGAAAGATTTTTAAAGAATTTATTTGTCTAGCACTGCTGAACATAAGTATTTGAACACCTGAGAAAATCAGTGTTAATATTTGGTACAGAAACCTTTGTTTGCAATTACAGAGGTCAAACGTTTCCTGTAGTTCTTGACCAGGTTTGCACACACTGCAACAGGGATTTTGGCCCACTCCTCCACACAGATCTCCTCTAGATCTGTCAGGTTTCGGGGCTGTCGCTGAGCAACGCGGAGTTT
>NW_018128026.1:885297-914602 GCF_001952655.1 Monopterus albus | reverse complement strand
AAATTCTGTCTCTCAGAGTGGGAATGCACCTACAATGTGAATTTCAGACCCCTCCATGATTTCTAAGTGGGAGAACTTGCAAAATCGCAGGGTGTTCAAATACTTCTGTTCCTCACTGTATATATTCCCCAGATGGTGTAATATTCTGACCCTCTCATGTATATAAATGGGGAGGGCAAAACCTTAGAGGCACCACTGTTTGGTGGAAGACCTTGGTTATCAGTGATGCCCCTGACTGATGTCCTGGTCCCATTGTTTCAGCTTGGTGCACTCTTTAAACAAAGCCAACCTTAAGTTCTGAATGTAAATCCTGTGGTTTTGGCTAAGTCAGGAAAAAGGGAAACCTCCAAATGAGTTGTAGCCAAAGGTGCAGGAGTCTGCCCCTCACCAAGTGTGAATATGATAGTAAAAGTGCAGATATGATCGAAGGAGATGACATGCTTAAGTGCTTTAGGTTTTGGGGAAGGCTTTAGGAGTTTGTGGTACTCTTGGGCACTGGCAGACCTCCAGCAGAATTGCAGAGAGGAGAAAGAATATGTAGAGAAAAGAAGGAGGGGGATTAGGAGGGTAATGAAAAGCAGAAACAGAGCTGTGTCGGAACTGAGAGTTTATATAGTGTGGAAACAGACGGGTGTAGTTCAGGCAGGGTCCCGCTCCCAAATGTCAGATACTAAATTATTTCCCTTTAGAGTCAAAAGTCAAAGTACTCACTATGCAGAAAGTTGGCCCCTGTGAGTGTTATTATTATGACATAATTTGATTATTATCACTTGCTTATGTGTTGACTAATGGCCATTAGAAAGCCATAGCAAAGTGCTGGTTTAGAGAACTAACACTTTCACCTCCACTTTAGGTTGGCAGCAGGCATCCAGGCCCATAACACACCTTCTTTTCTATTATGTGGGAATCTTCACTTCTTATTTCTAAGATTCATAAACATAAAACTTCTTATTTCTAAAAAGTTTTATGTTTACTTGCATAGTAGTTTATCCAGGTGTCTAGCCATCAAGTCTCTATCACTTTTAATTTAACTGGTGGAAACATTGGAGATGCTGGGGATCGAACCCAGGACCTTATACCTGCGAAGTACATGCTCTACCACGGAGCTACATCCCCTCTCTGCTCCACTTAGTGTCTCATCATTAGATAATTTGCTGAATGTAGAACCACAGTAATTAAGCATGGAGGGGATGTAGTTCAGCAGTAGTGTGTGTGTGTGTGTGTGTGTGTGTGTGTGTGTGCGTGCGTGTGTGCGTGCGTGCGTGCTTTGCATGTATATGGTCCTGGGTTCAATCTCCAGTGTTTCTCCTGGTTCTTATTTCCTAACATCATATTATAGCAGATCAGTGTTCTGCAGGAATTTGAGAATCCCTGTGTGGACAGTGAATTTACAAACGGGACAGAAATGTTCTCTGATATTTTTTCACTTCTTCCACATGAAATAAATGCATGGAAAGACATCTTCAGCATGTCAGTGCTTTGATTCTGGACTCGGAGTTCATTGTTTTCTACTATTTCAATTGCTCTGCTTTAAGTTTTTCTTCTCTATGTTTATTTTCCCCAACTTCCTAGCTTCTAATCCAACCATGTCTTCTTTTGTTGCACTGATCCTGCAGCTGTGTTTCAGGTTCATATGTCCTTCATCCCGCAAAGTTGGACAGCAAAGTTATTTAGTAATGAGAGCAGCTGGTGAATGATGACCCTTAAATCCTCCAACAGGTAAGATTTACTGCTACACAGTGGAACAGTATGCTGTAGATGTTTTATTGTTTAAGTAATAGCACAAAACGGACAGAAGAGGGAGCCATTTGTTTTTATGAGTGTGGCAGTACAGTGATGTATTCAGAGAGATGGTAGTAGAGCAGCCTGGATGTTACAAAAGTAAGGAGGGCAAAACAGGTTTAATTCACTTGATGGTTCATCTCTGCAGTATATTTCACAGCTCTGGTCAGTAGCTGCTACCTTAGACACCCTACTCCAGACCAAACTGTTGGTAATACAAACAGGCCAATCGGCTAAATGATTACATCAACCAACATCCCCATCCTGTTTTAATTTTAGATAAACACTCATGAATCCAGGTGTTCTGAAAAATTATAGCAGGTGCATGTGGCCAAAATCAAGCCATTAATAGAAAAACAAAAAAGAGACAATTACAGTGAATGTTTCAGACCTGGTTATCATTGTTCTCTACTTACAGTCACCATCTGCTTATTTATTCTTCGACATTTAAAGGTTTGAAATGAACATTTAAAGGGCACTTATGACAGCACTTACTGTCTTCACATGATTTTAATGTCCAAAGAAAGTTGACTGCTTGTTGAAGATGCTTGTGATTGAACAAATATCACTAGACTACACCCCCGATACAACTTATGTATCTGTGGAGTCTTTTATTTGTCTCAGTTTTAATTGTATATTTAAATGTAATTCATTAAAAACCTCCTTATTTTCGGCCAATAGGACAAAAGACACAAAACAAGCAGGAAACCCTGTAAATAATACTCAATTAAATGTGCCAAAAATGGGAGAGCGTTCATATGGAAGCTCAGTATATGAGTTAAATGATGTTTACACATTTATGTTTACACAAAGAGGGGGCATCAGGTCATGCCGTCATAAATCTTCAGAGCCCCACAATAAACAACACCATTTTCCAGACCTAACCTACCTTTAACATAAAACATCCCTGAACCCTATCCTCACCCAAGCAAAGAGCAGACGTGGCTTGACACATTATCAAGTTACAGTTAATGTGATAGCAAACAGTTGCAGATGAACATGTCCAGCACACACAGGGCAATATGATGTCTGATGTTGTGGAGTTGTGTTGGGCCACCTGATGAATATACACAGTGAAGTAGTAGCTATGACTGTTTCTATCAGTTTGTCATGTGACCGACTCCATGATTACACGAGTAAACAAGTTACCGTACTATAACTGCTACATTAAATAAAAAAAAACAAAAACATGGACGTCTCCTGAGTCTCAATAATCAGGACCATTACTGTAAATGCAACCAGTGTTGGTTCAGACCTGTTCCTCACACATCAGTGCCACTGTGCCTTCAGTGTGTTACCTAAACAGCCTGATGTTTCACCTGCCTGAATGTGACCATAGATTAGCACCTGCGCTGTAACAAGAGCAGGTATTCATTATCAATTCATGCTTTTGTTACTCAACTGCATGTGTGTGACCAAGACAATGAGTGTGTGTGTTCTGCACCTTTATTGACAACCAAGGCACTAAAAAAATAGCAGCCTGTGAGTTTAATGTGACCTAATACTCTATGTTTCAACTTTGAGTTACAGTAGATACTAACAATGTGTTTTCCACTAAAATCTCAGCTCGACTCATTCAGTCTCTGCAAAGAAAGAAATATTTTTTAAAACTGAATGTACAGAATACACATATTTTGGATAGACTGTTGACCTGTCCAGGGGTGTACCCCGCCTCCTGCCCAGTGTCAGCCGGGATTGGCTCCAGTTCCCCAACAACCCTATTCAGGAACAAGCAGTATAGATAATGGATGGATGGATGGATAGATGTTTTGGATAGTTCTCAGTTGGTGAAGGCAGCACCTTGAGTCTCCACTGACAGCAGGGTTGTCTTCATTCTTTTCCTCTCTCAGCCCAGTCCTTGTGTAAATTTAATTACTAACCAGCTGTGTACAGACATGTACATCAAATACAGACAGGTCACAAATGAAACCCTGAATAAATGAGGGGTCACTGAAGGGTCTGATGAGGATGAACATGATGTGAATCACATGCCGTGGTCTTCACAGCCATCAGATCTGAGCCAGGTTGAACAGTTTTTTGTCTTTTTGATATTCTATACCAGTAATATTGTCGTCTCTCTGTCAGACAGGAGTGAGACAGGAAGGGGGCGCTCTTGTCAGCTGGCCTGTGTGCGTTAATTAGCTGTTCCCACGCCATGTACTCATTACCACTGCTTTCAGCGATCACTCGGGGTGTTGTGTGTCACTCCCAAAGGACACGAAGATAAGCTCCATCTGAGATGGCCTGCTCCGGGCTCTGTGTGTCTGTCTGTGCAGGTAGGCTGGTGACTGCTGCTGTTCTATTAACGGCCTTGCTATGGTCAAACCAATCTTGTTACCACAAAGGTAGTTTTGCATGTTTCAGCCCCTTACACTGTGGTTTTTATAAGCATATGGCTTATAAATTATTTTAATTTATTCCCTACCCTTCAGGCAGCCAGAAATTTCATTTATTTTGACGGTGCTGTAGAAGTTAAGTTGTACACATCTCACTGGGGAGATGTAATGAGTAGCTGAGGGGGACCACAAGGGACAGTTCTGTCGCCATTCTCGCCACACTATATACCGTGGACTTCAGCTGCCACTGTGGCCTGCATCAGCAGAGACCAGGAGAGTACAGACATCCTGTGGAAGGTATTATTAATAACCAGGATAATCACCTTTATTTGGCCAAGTATGTTACAGTTCCGGTACAGAACCGAGGCGGCCATCTGCAGCGCCATTCTCACACCGATGGCTCTAACCATCAGGGGCAACTTGGGGGTTCAATGTCTTGCCCAAGGACACGTGGACTGGAGATGACTGCTCTACCCACTGAGCCACCTTCACCCTAATGTTACAAAGACCAAGGAGTTGGTGGTGGATTTCAGGAGGGGAAAGACCACCCTGTCCCCTTATCAATAGCAGGCAACTAATGTTGAGGTACTGTAGTTGGTAGCAAAATAGGTTGTAGCAGAAACACAGAGGCTCGGTACAAGAAGAATCAGAGCTGACTGTATTTACTTAAATTTCAGAGCATCCTTGAACACACCAAGGGAACAGATTCCATCAAATAATGAAACAACACAAAGGAAGTGTTCCACACTGTGATTACCTGCTGTATCTCCAGCAAGTTTCAAGTCTTTGCAGGAGCCAACAGCCAGTATAACAGAAGCGAACTGATGTTGCAGTTTACTGTAACAACATAGTGTGTTGTTACAGTAAACTGTCAATATGCATCGTGTATTCTCAGACTTTCTCGTTCCATTTGAAAACACCGTTGGACATCTGGCACTGTTCATTTCAGGCCTACCTGTACTTTCTGCTTGAACATATTGGCCTACCTCACATGTCTGGTACTGCTTCTTTTAATGAAAGTGGGGCAACTGCGGTCATGCAAACATGACATTAATTTTCTCATCTCGCTGTTTATCCTGTAACCCAAGAATAAAAATTTATCAAATGCTGAAATGCAAGAGGCTGCAGGCTAAAAGAATATAAATATAAAAAGTGGATTTTTCTTTCCGTACCACATACAGTGACTGCAAAGCACTGTGTGCCCTGGTGTTCCCACCACAGGCTACCTGACTGATGAGTCACAATAAAGTAGTCTAAATTAAAAATAATGGAAGATAGATGCCGTATTTTCCTCTTGTAGTATCAATCCAATTAAACTTGGAAAGAACGGTGAAGCTTGTTTGTGATTACAAACTATGGGCACTGTTACTGCTAAAACCAAGTTAAGCCCATAGAGAAACAAGGAAGAACATTAACTGGCTGCTGACAGACAAAAGTTGTGTGTAGTAATGTTGGTGATCTGGATGTTATTCTTTTGCTGCACACCCAACTTGAGTGCTGTGAGTTAGCTAATGCTTTAAAAATGAAATATGTGCGCCTCTATAAAAATGATCAGAAATGTACTTTGTTCTACATTTACAAGATTTTATTTTTTGTGCATGATCCTGGATCCAGCCAGTGAATTTCTGCAGTGTGGCTCGTTTTGTTTCCATGAAAAGTGTTGGCTCAGCATTTCCAGGGAAAAGTAGTTCATCAGGTCAGTGCTCATTAATAACACAAGACTCTTTCTGTCAGGCAGAGGCCTGATAAGTTGTTTCTTGCACTGTAAGAAGAACTGGAATTTACATTCCTGTGCAGCGTGACCCTCTCAAACAACACATTACACACACAATCGTACCAAGCTTGCATCTCTCAGGGAGGTCCTCTTTCATGTCGAGCTGAGGAATTTTTGTTTTAACCACTGCCTACACACTGACACGCACACAAATAACCAAGCTAAATATTACCTTGGTGGTGCCACTGTTACAAATGTGGCTGCTGGGGAAGTACAGTCTCTCGGCTGGATTTCTAGGGAAACCATTAGGAGACTCTACTACATAGTTGCTTTACTAACCTTGAGCACAATTAGAAAGGACTGCAATAAGAGTGTTTTGGCCCATTTATATAGTACTATATATGTACCAAAATTACTTTAGTGCCTTGTTGGTGTTTGGGTCTATACATCCACAAGTGGGAGCTACTATAGAAACCTGGTGTGAGTGTCTTTCTCTGTGTGTGTCTGTGCGTTGACCTTGGCTGTTTGAAAGAAAGACTCAGTACTCTTTAGACAGTGTTGAAGTATTCTGCGGTCAGCCTGGCTCACCGGCAGGAGGTCGTTTTCCAGCATGTATATCCAAAATACACACACACAAATGCTCGTGATAAAAATAAGTATAAACCTGCGCTCGTTAGTCCTGGCTGATGATTCAGATGAACTTATGCTGAGGGATCCTTCATGGATGTTATCTGATTTACAGTTGAAAAAACATGCACAGGGCAAAATACATGCATAAATCTGAGCACACTCATTGACATAATCCATTCCCTAGCCCTTCACTCTAACCTTAGCCATCAGAACTAAATGCCAAACCCTAACTCTTCACCTAAACCTGATTCTAACCTGAACCCTAAAACCAAGGTAATGCATTGTGTCAGTGAGTGAGTAACCTTACAAAGATAGAAGTACAGGTAAGTGTGTGTGTGTGCGTGTGCCAAGCTGTTTCATGGTGGAACACCTAGAAGAGGAGCAGGGTTAGGGTTGTCCATGTGCTACGATGCTGTTTGAACAGACTACTACTGAAACATCTAAAGAATGATTATGTCTTGCATGAATTAAAAGATTATTATTATAGAAAATAACAAAACAGGAAAATAGAATAAATCATGATTTAAACACGGTTTCATAGCGCATTTACAAAGCATCCAGGATGTGGGTCCTGGTGGGTGCTGCTATAACACTAACTTAGTAACACTGTTCATTAAGGTCAGAAAAGATAAAAACAAGATCCATACATCGCACTTTAATTAACTGACTGTGAGCTGCATGTCTTGAGAAGCAGAGGCTGTGTTGTTTATGTCGGCAGAAGTGCAGCACCAGTAATGACAAGATTGATAACACTCTCAAGTCTGAATACTAAATATAAAGTGCAGCCTGCAGTTGACAGCATAAAGACTGGAAACATGGGGAAACACCAAGACTGGCTCTGTCTGCCTCCCAGCAGCTCTAAAACGCACTGACTATCACATTGCATACAAAAACTGAAGACAGAACTCTTTTTTTACAGGACTATGACTATGTTTTGCACCGTGAAGTCACTGAAGCAGCCAAGCAGTAGTCCTGTGTTTGCCTGGTGCCATACAACCATTACTAAACTTAATGTTTTAATTAAATTAATATTTTTTCAGACACTTTTATCTTTTTTGCTGGAACCTAATAATTTTACTGCTTAGGTCGAAGCAGTCTGTTCAAATGCTCATTTTGTGCATTTCTTTGTTCTGGGCACAAAAATAACAACTCAGGTAAAAATAAATAACATAAAATCAAATAAAGTTTTAGCATTTGTGCAGGGAACTGAGATCAAAAATGGGGATACTGCAACAACATGTAAACTGTGACTTGATACATTTTAAAGTTGAATTTATTTTCTCACTAAAAATCATATGAAAATTGTACTGCAACTGTTTCACAGTATAAACACATAGTGAAATCACACCAGGCAGCTTCACCCTCATCCTGAGGCCCGTGCCTGCAATGTCAAGATAGCTAGCATATTGCATTAAAAATATTGTGAGCTATTTAATTAACAAGACTTAATATTGCATCCTAAACAGTTTAATATTTGTAAAAATAAAATACTATCACTCATCAGGAACAAAACTGAGTTTTTTCTTGCAAAGCTTGACCCATTTTGAAGATGCTGATCCATCTTTGTACTCAGAGGAATTGGATGTTATTTTCATGGCAATATACATTTCGTACAGGTAGCGAGTGGCCATATGCGTTATGGATTTTGGAACTCAGAGCTGCACAGTAAATATTTTCACAGGCAGGTTTCCTTCTTTGGGAGTGGACGTCCTTCAAGCTGCCCGTGTATTTGTCTGTTTTTGGAGAAAACATGTAGCTGGAGGCCCGCTCAGCTCTTCCTGGGCACTGCTGAAGCCCTGTGCTGTTTCCCAATGATGACAGCAACACTGAGGGATTCACAGACTAAGCAGCAGCAGCACTGAGGCTGAAGGCAATGAGAGCGAGAATCACTGTTTGCTGACATGACTAGACTGAACATAACCGAGCTGCTGCTGTTCTGGGGTGTGTAGACGTTAGAGCCGGATGTGTATGAATTACAGACGAAGCTCTGTGTGTGGCTGGCAGCATCAAGGCCAGTGGGGGTAGGTCACCTGCTGGCGAGGGGAAAGAAAAGAAAAGAAGGGGGCTTGTTCAGGGTGTAATGAGTTTCACCGCAGTGACCCGCCTATATGTTTTCATACAGAGCTTATTTTGTCACACCCTCACATGCAGACATCAAACATTTCCTCCTTCACCGCTCCACCCTCCTCTCTCTTTACCTGAATTCTTCTCTTAGGTTTCTGGTTTATTTTGCTAGTGTTTACTAGTGTTTACCCTCATCTTGTGAGGTGGGCCATGTGCATGTTTCTGGACTATAATTACAGGTTTGAAGTTTTAAAAAAAAGCTAGAATTTAGGTTAGATATTCTCAGTGTTACGGCCTGAAAATAGAACCAAAACAAGGCTGCTGTGGGTGAGGTTCTGTTTTAGTGGAGCTGCTTTGAAGGGACGATAGATGATGGGTCTGTTTTTGTATTTTCTGCATTGTATTTGTGCATAAATGTTGTTGTTATGGGTTTCCCTGACATGAGGATAACATCTCAGGTACATCCCCTGTTAAAGTAAGCTACTGCTACTGTGTCACAGGCCCGTGTGTTCTGCCTGCCATCCTGTAGAGTGGTTTTATAAGCATCACCTACTGTAGACAAGCTGTAAATGAACTCCTCACCCTTGACTGCATTTTGTTTGTTTTAACTAAGAACATATAGGTCAGTCTGCACTCACCTCAGTGTTACCACTTCATAGGTGTAGTGCTGCCAGAGCGCACTGGAATGACAAGACTGCAAGAGAACCAGTAAAAATAGTGAGGTCATTGTCTCGCCCATCACTGTGTAAGAGATATTTATACCCTTCCTATTATTCAGAGCATTTATTTCACATCACAGTTAGTTGCATTATAACCTGGTGGAACTGATATTAAAGCGTTCACCTGTCAGAAAGACGTTTTTGTGTGAATTAGGGGCACGTGCTTCCAGATGTTCTAACAAACTGGTTTCTCTTGTTCTTTTATACTATTTGACTGAAAGGCTCGAAATTTATAAAAGCAGCCCCATGAGACTGTAATGAGGTGATGTGATAACAAGAAACAAAAGGGATCTTCCTCCAGTGAGCATAAAAGAGATTAGCAATGCCTTCATCTTTGTTTTTTACTAAAGGCAAGCGCACTGGAAAGGAGGTTTCCAGTGCATGAGGATGTCACAGCATGTTGCACTGGAGAGGGTATCAGTTCATTCTATCTTACTGAACTGATGAGTCGATTCAGAAAGGTATGTACAGACAGATGTAAGTTACTTCAGCAGAACTATTTACATGATTATATATATTTATATACACACAAGAAGGAATGGGTGGGGGTGGGGGGTTTGTTTTCATGAGTCGGTAAGTGTAAAAGGTAGGAAGGGGTAAGAGAGAATGAGGAGTGGGTAAGGTAGAAAGGGGGATGGGCAGGGGTTTAAGGAGGAGGGATGGTCTGCTACCCTCCTCTTCCTCTTTTTCTGTCCCTTCTTCTTTGTTCTCATTCAATTCTTTATTCTCAGTGCTGCATGTAGTTGTCTCCTTCTCCACCTTCTTGTTCTCTTTGTCCTTAATCTTTTCTTTTTCTTTCTCCTTCTTTATCATGTTTTCCTTCTTCTCCTTCTCTTGCTCTGTCATGATTTTCTCCTCCTGCTCCTTTATAACATTGATCTCTAACGGCTCCTTTGTTTGCAGGACGAGCTCCTGAAAAGAGAGAAATCCTTAATTTCACATCCAAAAATGAATTCTCACCTCATCTAAAACAAACCATTAGACTCCTGAAGCGCCTTGTTTTTGGAGGTGAGGAGGCTGATCTGTCTGGTTCACCTCCTTCTTCCAGCTGCCGACTTTGAACACGCCAGGAAATTTGATCTGGAGCCAAGACCCGTGTTTACTTTCTCACAGCACTTCTACTGTCTCCCTCACACATAAAGAGAGATGTGAAAACTATTTGTGGTTTGAGGTGTAGTTGTGTGCTCGTGAACAGCAGCTGTGCATGGTACCAGGAGTCCTGTCATCACGGTGAGGTTGCCAGGTTTGTTACAGTGGTGTCTGTGCAGAGTCTGTGCTTAGTGATTACATCTGGCACCTCCTGCTATGCCAAGACACGCTGCATGGAAGTGCTGAAAATGATTTTTAAACGAAGCAACAGCAGCATGATGGATAACGTTAGTAATAAGAATCATCTAGTATAGTTGATGTAATATAACTAGAGGTTTGCATCAGGGAACTTGCAGGGATACATCCATCCACCAGTCCATTTTCTATAATACTTATCTTGCTCAGGATTGTAGGCCTATCCCAGCATGCATAGGAGTACACCTGGGCAGGTTGTGTTACAGCAGAGGAGAAATGTAGCCACAACTGGATATTAAAATTAACCACAAAGAGGGTAGACATGCCACATGTTTAATATAGCAGTACTCTGAACTGTGTTGTCCTTTCCCACAACAACAGCTGTATGTACATGATTAGCTCTGTGTGAGACAACAAACCAAATCCTTCCCTTTGTACTCACAGCAATGTAACACACTTGTCAGCCTACACTTAATTATATGGCTTAGACGAGTTCACCCATTTCTTCTCTCCACTGGTGGAGTTTTTGCATCCCTCCCCAAGCAAACCCCTTTGATGCAGTTGCTAGGCAACCCCTGCTCTGTCTCTGCCCTCCTTTCCCCGAGCAGACAGCTCGCTGGTCTTGTTAGAGGGTGTGAGTAATCTAAGTCAGCTGTAACTGATTCAGAAACATGTGCACATCGCACTGAGTAAAGCTGAGCTGTCATTCATCGTGTTAGGCTGTGTTTCATATTTTTATTGGCCCTTCGTGCTCACTTTTATTAGCAGAACGCGACTGGACTGGGCTACTGGTTTAAGGTTGTGTGAGATCAAAGTTGCAGCTCATCACACTGACCTTTAAACGTTCTTGTCAGCAGGCAGTTATTGCTTCCTGTATTCACAGAGAAGAAGGCAATCATTTAAAGTGCTCCAGATACTGGAGTCTGAAGTGCTGCTGCTTGTGTGTATCTCACTGGAAGTTTGGGTTGGATTAACCCATTTACTCTGATCATTCAATTGCACAAGTAAGGGCTGTAATATTCTATTTAGTGAACATTTTTGCCAAGAGGAACAACAATATTCTTGTGGGCATTACTGTAGAGGATTAAACCTATTTCTCACCCTATGGACTTTATTGGAGGGTGTAATTAACTGGCAAATGAGTGTATGTGCCACCAATAAGAACTTAGTCTGTGTCAGTCAAGCTATTTCTTTTTCTACTACTATCACTTAACTACTATATTCTAATGCTGGCCTTTTATGTTTTCTCTTTTATTAAGTTTTGTAAATGGATAACACATTAGGCTATAATATCAGAAATCATTAAAAGAAAAGTAATTTTTAAAACGCTGTTTCAATTCCATATAATCACAGTACTCTAAAAGTAAGGATTTCAGAGTGGCCCTTGAACTGTTGTTTTACATACGAGTAACAATTTAAAGGAAAAGCTAATATTAACTGTCTCAGTGAGGTGCTGGGCCACCACACGTCACCAGAACAGCTTTGGTGCATCTTGGCATTGACTCTCCAAATCTCTGAACCCTGCTGGAGGGATGAACGTCATTCTCCCAAAACATATTCCCTCATGTGGTGTTGTGATGATGGTGGAGGAGACGCTGTCTAACACATCAATCCAGAATCTCCCATAGGTGTTCAACTGGGCTGAGATCTGGTGACTGTGAAGGCCACAGCATGTGAGTCACATCACTTTCATACTCCTCAGACCATTCGGTGGCCCCTCCCGTCCTGGGGATGGAGGCACTGCCATCCTGGAGGAGCCCACTCATTTATTCAGGGGTTTCCTGTCATTTGTCATTGTCTCCACCTTCATATTGCACAAAACAGTTCCTGTGTTGTAATTTGTTTAGCATCCTATTTTATTTATGCCATTTAAATGAAACTAGCTGCTTCCTTACATGTGTGACACGCTGTAGCCCTTGCACGTGACATGTAGGTGAGTTTCCCATAGGAATCAATTCTCATATATTTCAAACTTTGGTCTTTGTCTACGGGTTTACTTTATAAAGTGACAGACTTTCATGCTTTCTTTCCCCCCCAAATGTAATTAATTCAAATCCATTACAGATGATGACTGGGGCGCGCACCTGGCCACGCGCTAACCCCGCCAGGTGTGCTAAGAGCAGCAAAGTGAACCACGAGTCACTTCCTGTCACAACATTTAGGCTAAACACACTTTACACTTACGTGGTTTGGGGTGTTTGGATACCATGGGAAAATAATCTAGCGAGCACACACTCACTTTGTGCGTTCTGTCAAACACAAATGGTCTGTTCTTTAAATACCACATCACTCTACTAACATCTCATGCTCGTATTGTGAAAGTACATTCGGCGAGCTTCTGGTTTTATTGTCCTAACTTGACACGGGGGGTGCTGTCGCCAGCCTGCAGCATCACAAAATAACACACTTCGGATTGATTCATCCCGGGTATTGGAATCGCTGTGGAAGATGGTGGCCAAACAGAGGATCCGCATGGCCAACGAGAAACACAGCAAGAACATCACGCAGAGAGGAAACGTTGCCAAGACGCTGGTGAGCAGCGAGACGCCAGCATGACATTAGCCCAGATAGGTGACGCGCGCCCCGGTAGGAATGCCACAGCATCACGGTGAGGGTGATGGTGCCGGCAGCCGGCCTGTAACGGTAACGCGTCCTGTTGATCTCACACACGTCATACAGCGTGTGTCAGGACCTGCACAGCACCTGGTCACCTGGGATGTATCCGGACACGTTGGGATCGGCTCGGCTCGGATCGTCACTGCCCTCCGCGCTGTAACTTGGCGGTAATTTGTTGGAGTAAGAATAAAATGTGGACCAATTGTTTTGTACGATGGAAATACGAAACTAAAATCAAAGTGTGACGTGAATATACAGCGGTTTGGAGGGATCCAGGTGACGCCTGCCTGATCTGTCAATCACAAAGTTAATGATTTCCTAAAAATGAACATGTTCCAGCTTTGATAGTGTTGTTAGTCTATGGAAGTAAACTATCTTCTCATTTTAGACTGGTGGTTGAACAACAAGCAACGTGAAGATGCCACGTTTAGAAAATAATGTTGACTATTCTGCTCTTCACTATTTTCTAGTCTATTTTTGACTGGTGATAAAAAAAATCATTTAGGCTAAGAAAATGTAAACAGATTAATTGATAACTGAAATCATGGCTGCTTTCAGCACTGTCATGTTGGCAACAGGGATGCTATACTTAGGATTCATTCAGAAATTTGAGGATCACACCTTGTGATGGGCAGTTTTCACTATTCTCTGATAGTCTCACTCTTGATTGTACCACATGTGCAGCAGCCCAGCTGTCACTGAATTGTACAGATGTTCAGAGCTCTGTTCACTACCCAAGGCTCCATCTTGGCTTAGCAATGAAAACTGAGAGTGAAAGCTCCTTCTTGATTTTGGAACCAGCAGCTGACAAAACATACTATTTTGTATCTGTGTTCATTGTTGTTTCCAAGGTCATGAAAAGAAGTTTGGTATAATCAGTATCAAATATTACTTTTACCTATGAAACCTGAGCCACTTTCCTTCTGTAGCGGTTGTAAGTGTAGGTAGGCACTTGAAGAGAATATCGCTGAGTAAAAGAGTTTTTTAAATCTGTGAGTGAAGATTTTCTCACTCATCCTCTGCTATATTCATTCTGAAAGAAGGGAGTGTGTTTCCTGTAGCCAGTATTTTGAATTGTTTTCCTTGCAGCTATTCAAATACAACTCTGCATGTTCCTCTGCACATTATTTAACTGGTGCTGCATTCATCTTGTTTTGACACACATGATTAACAGATAGTGTAACCTATTTAATTGATTGAATGAGGCTTTAATCAGCTTTTCTCATCCCCTTGAAACTTATACTAACGACACAGCAAGCTCAGTTTGACCACATGACCGGGAATAATATTGGTATGGATGAGACACCCTCCTCTGTTCCTAAATGGAGAGTAAACCGTGTCATAAGCGCTGTCATTGTATGAGGAATACAACCAGTTTTTCCAGCATCACTGAATCGTGTATCTCCGACTGTACCACTGTCCCTCACCACCAGCAGAAAAACATGTAGCAAGTCTCCAAACAGATGATATCAGCTTGTGGGACCAATGTGTGCTCCCTACATGTGTCTAGACTGACAACTCATGCTGTTCCACTCATCTTTTCCAGGTCAGCTACAGTGTGGAAAAACTGCTACCTCTGCACCTCTCAGTGTATAATGACTCAGGGGCTTGGTCAGCTTGACCACAGGTTGTTATTGTGGACATTTTGATGAGCAACAGCATCATCTTGTCTCCTTAGCTTTGAAAAACAACAAACAGGGAGTGTAGGATTAAGCAGAAAGCGAGACCAGGCAGAAAGCAGGAGCAACAGCCACTAAAAATGAGAAGTCTCTGTAAATCTATCCACAGTAAAGATGTTTTATTTTTGTTCTGCAGCATCTGTCACTTATGTCTTGCAGCAGCAATGCTAATGTACTGTGTGTGTCTGTGTGTGTTTCCCGTAGCGACCACAAGAGGAGAAGTATCCTGTGGGCCCGTGGTTATTAGCCCTCTTTGTATTTGTTGTGTGTGGATCAGGTATGTACCTTTTATATCTACAGAAGAAAGTGTGTGTTTGCATGATGTTTTTGTCTTTGTTCATGGTGAGCTAATGTAGCTAATATAGCAGTTGATTAGATTCATAAATTTTACACAACCATTATTTAAATTGGCCGAGTGGTGGGAAAGCCGTGCTGCCAAATGCGTGGATGTCTATGAGGGTCTATTTACAATTAAAATCCAGTAAAGATGTTTTATGAACCATGAGCAGAGGCAATTCATTGTCGGTTTTAATCTCTGTAAGGGGGAGTGTTGAAAATAATGTTAATATAGAAAAGGACCGGCCTTATCCTTTAACCCCCAGCTGCTCCAGTGGAGCTGCTCAGTGGCCAGCAGGTTAGCCTGGTTGTACTGAGCAGCTTCCTGGTGCAAATGTGTAACTTTGTGCATGTGATAAGGGTGTTCCTGCAAAAGAGAGGCGGCCTCTCAGAGAACCTACATAAAGGTAGAAAGACAAAAAGATTTTTTTTAGCCGTTTGTTGTTTTATTTGTAAAAAAACAAAAAAAAAACAGACATGTACTGTCTTATGATACATGTTGCTTTGTTAAATTTTAGGGAAAAAAGCAGATTTTCATACCAAAACATTATCTTTTATAGATACTGGCAATAATGTTTCTATAACATACTGTACTATTATTTAGCTTGTATAGCCGAGTTTTTGATAGCTCACAGTATTATTACCTGCTGGGATATACAGTACTGTATAAAGTCAGTACATTCCTAAGAGAAAATGAATACCGAAAATAAGCAGTCATCTGTCAAATGTTATTTGTTGCTTAGTTTTGACGTGACATTTCTTTCATTAGAATGTCCAAAAGCTGCACCATAGTCTGGTATTTTCTATTATCTGAACTGGCCAAAACCTGCTGCAATAGGGTGGCAGCACAGACACGTCTTAAAGGCTGGATGGGGCATCTGTCTACCTTTCGGTAGCAGGCTAATAAACAGATGTGGCCAAGTGTCAGTGCACCCCTTACACATCAGCAGCAGCGGCTTAGTGTAGTTCAGCTATCATTAATAGCTTGTTGTTATTTACACCTGTGCTTTTTCTACTGCAACATGTCAAAATGTCATTGGTTAAAAAAAAGGCCTTGGTCATGCTCATAAATAACAAACCTACAGTAAACAACAATGAAAGAAGTCGGTCTATGTGCTTTCAGCCATATTTCAGATCATCCAGAGCATCCGCATGGGGATGTGATTCAGAAGGAGCCTCGAGACTCCCCCTTCCCCCCATGCCCTCATTGAGCCTGGGTAAGCTTGCACTTCTACACCCTCACCCGAACTCCAGAGGCCCAGAGACTAAACACCAGAGCTCCGGGTCCACCACTGCCTCCACCAGCTCCACCTATGGACATGTCCCTGCCCTCAATCAGCATTTTACCGTGTTGCAGTCTGTGGTACTGACAGCTTTTCTATGGACAATCTAAAAAAAACAAAAAACAAGCTGGCTGGAGAACATGTGTCATTGCTCACCTGTGTGTGAAGGCGTGAGACTGTGTGCGGCCAGTGATTCCTGCTTTTTATCTGTCTGTATCAGTCTTTGTGTTGTGAGAAAAAAAAAACTTTTTCAAATAAATGTCAAGCATTTAGGGAGTGCCCGGTTTTACTGCTGATTTTGTAGACTCCCTGTGTTTATCAGTGCATGCACCACCATACACACAGTGTGTTGATGTGTTTTTGGTACAGTGCATGAGGAGAGCCTGTCCTAAGGGTTGGACCAGGCAGCACAGCCTGGTGGAAATACTGCCATAAGGCTGTTTTAAAGGCCTTTACTAAGGTGTGCCAACAACAGGAAGCAAGAAGATACTTGAAATCATGTATATGAAGTTTACAATCAGTAGAAATATGACCAATTAGTAGAAATTAGATTGTTAAACCGGAGAGAAAGTCCCACAAAGATCCATTTAAACCCACAATCTGGAGAGCTGTGGCATTCATTCATTTTCTACCGCTTAATCCCGAGCGGGGTCACGGGTGGGGCCGGAGCCAATCCCGGCTGGCAATCGGGCGAAGGCGGGGTACACCCTGGACAGGTCGCCAATCCATCGCAGACAAACAACCACACACACACACGCACATGCACTCCTATGGGCAATTTAGAGACACCAATCAACCTAAGCTGCATGTCTTTGGACTGTGGGAGGAAGCCGGAGTACCCGGAGAGAACCCACGCAAGCACGGGGAGAACATGCAAACTCCACACAGAACGGTCCCAGGTGGGGCCCGAACCTGGAACCTTCGCGCTGTGAGGCAACGGCGCTAACCACTGTGCCACCGTGCTGCCCCCAGAGAGCTGTGGCAAAGGATCTGAAAATATCTGTAAAAGACAGATTTTGAATGCATGACTTTTAATATGTTTGTGAAATCTTGTTTTCACTTTGTCATTATGGGGCACTGAGTGTAGATTGACAAGATGTTACCAATATTTCAAAGTAAATCAACACAAACTATATACAAAGTGAAGGGGTGTGAATACTTGTTGAGGCCACGTGTTGAATTGTACCCCTGCCCTGTCTGTTGACCTGTTGACCTGTGGTACACTGACTAAAATCTGACTAGAATCTGTTTGCAGAAAAGATGGCGGACTGCCAACCTTGACAGGAAGTGGGTGTAGTTGACATTAGCCAGAAGTTGTTCACCTCTGCAAGTTTACATTTAGGTTTAGAGTTAGGGGTTGGGGTTAATGTTACCCTCAACCGTAACCCAACTCATGGAAAAGGTTGACCACACCGAGCTGGTGCCGACAGATGCATCTCGGTCATACGCTGCCATCTTTATCTGCAGCCAGATGATTCTCTAAATGCTACTTAATTCTAGTCTAGCAATTGAATTTGATGTGTAAAATTTGAATATTTAATTTACACATAAATTGTTCCAAAATACATGGTGAACTGTTAGGTCTTAAAATTAGGTGTGACCAATCACTTTGAACTCACCTGAACCATAAATGAAGGCAGAAAAGGTCGCCTAAGCCAATTTCACATGTGAACTCTGGACTGTGTCCATGGAATCGGGGCAGGAGACAGTCCATGGCTAGGATTCAGTGCTCTCGCCACTGCAGCCCGGGTTCGATTCAGGGTTGCATCAGGAAGGGCATCCGGTGCAAAACACGTGCCACGTTGGATCGAGGATGCGGGAGGTGAGACGTAAAGCAGTGAAGTAGCCAGTTTGTAGTTTGGTCATAAACAAGTCTCTTGCTGTTCTTTAAATTTGTCTGATGATTCTGGCACCAGTTATTAACAAAAGTTCCCGAATGTCATTGTGTCTCTGGTTAGACATTTTTGTTGGCGTCTTCATTGTAAGCAACCTTTTTTTTTTCCCCCACAATGGGATGTTTGTACTCTGATTTTACACTGGTCATATGATAGAGCATCAACACAACCACCAACTCCATGTGAATACTCTGGAATATACATTTGTTTCCTTACATGGTCTCATCCGGCTTATTCTGACATTACACAGATTTTGTACTAGGGAGCTGGCAGCGTTGAGTCCACTTAATGTCCATCCGGACACCAAGAGGAAGCCACATGACTCCAAAATATGACTGGACGTGCTGGACAGGGAGCATGAGAAACAGAGAGCAACCAGGTAAATATTCTTCCTTAAGCATGTTTATTGAAAGTTGTGAAGTGCAGCTGTGATATGTGTGTTACAATATCTCATCCAGTCTTAGCGGAAACATGCACAGAACAGGAGCATACAACTAATACACAGAATGAAAACGGAAAAAATATCACCAGTTTGTTTTTGTTTTTTTAAATGTTGTTTTATGATATTGTTCATCCAGAAGTAATTCACTGTCAAAACTTAATATACTCATAAAGGTGCAATACTCCAGAAAGAAAAAAAAAAGCCAAGTGAAAATGGTTTGAGTCGGGTAAAGTTGCAGAAAGGGAGGTGCACAGCACTGTTGGCTGCATGTTGTCAGTTAAATAACCTAAACTCATCTTGATCCACAATCCTGAAAATACAGCATTAAAAATAGACGACACAGACCGGGCAATACTAGCATGATCCTCGCTCACCCGCTTCAATCTGTGTGACCTAGATAGCATCTTATTGTTTTTCACCTCCTCCTCACTATTTTACATGGTACTTACACTATACAGAAATATACATCATCATCTGCCGATCAAACATTTAGGAATAAAGAAAATGCAGCTTAGCCCAATGTCTCCACCCTGTCAAATAAGGTTTAAATCACATGACATCGCAGGGTTGAGGAAACAGCAACAATGAGCTTTGTCAAGTCTGAAGCTTGAAAGTGAAATTCTGAAAATAGAATAATCATCTCCATAAGAAACCACTGTTTGTTCATCCCATCAACCCACAGCTGAAGTAACATCAGTGCTGCCAAGTGTTCAAAATACATCCCCCCGCACCCCCGTTCCTTCACCCGACTCCCCCATTCCAGATGGGGACATTGTCATGCTAATAATTGCTCACATTCTTCATGGGTCAGTCTGACAAGGCTCCTTCTCTCTCTCTGAGAGAACCACTTTTATTTACATCATTCAGCAAAAATGGTAACAACCAATGCAATCCTCTACCTCCATCATTATAATCGACATCACGTGAAATCCAGACACAGGCACAGTGATTTCTTTTTTAATCTATAGTTAAGTATGATGTCGCCACTGAAAAGCTGTTTTGTTTTTTCTTGATAAGACATTCTAGTTGATATGTCCAAGGGTTATTTGGCAAATGTTCAATGGTTCATCCTCTGAAACCAACCTGTGCCGCAGAGCACAGCGCTGCTTGTCCCGCTGGGAGAGATAAATATGTGCAAATTCTTGTCTTAACAGCGTAACCTCCTGCTGTAGAAGGCGAGGTTTGGCTCTACAGCTGCAGCAGAACTCAAACACTGTCAGTCTGTCTGTGTGTGCAGGCCAGGCTATGCTGAGGGGCCAGAGCTGTGCGAGGCGGGCTGAGCGAGGGCACTTGGGGGTCTTGGTGTGTGTGCTGTTGCAGGTGGGGGGGGGGAGCCAGTCTGAACCTGGGCTTGGAACTGGGCCATCTGCTCTGGGCTGGCCAACGTCTTCAGCAAGGTGTTCTCCTGCTCCAACTGGGAGTTGCGCTCAATCAGCTCCTTGATCTGCTCCTTAAGGACCTCCACCTCCTCACGCACAGCATACATCAGGTGACTCTTCACCAGGTCCTGAGACAGAGATATGGATTTGTCAAAGGTATCCATCAACAACATCATATCAATATATGTCACTAGCCTACTGTAAAGTTTTGTGAACTTATCTGATCTGTGGCCATTTTTATGTCTCATATTTTTCACGATGCCAGAAATTAGATCACATACAAGAAACCAATCTAACTCAAATAAGTCATGTTCAGAGACGTCAAGCTAATACGTGTGAGGTCCTGGCCCCAAAGCTAAGAAACTGCAACTGCATGACAATTAAGTAAAAAATAAAATTCCGTTAAGATATTGCAAATGGGTAAAATCTTATATCTCAAACCTGTAATCTTTTAAGAAACATTTTTCTGAGTTTGACTACAATGCATTTTGGCCTTATACCAGTATGGATACAAGGATTTCACAGACATTGCTCATTAGAAATGTTGCAGTGATATGGGGGTGATACTACCTGGCCTATTACAATATGAAAATTGTTTACTCCTCTTTTTTTTCCCCCAAATATGGTTTAAGAGTTTGTTTACACTTTATGCTAGTCCAGACATGCTACTAAAGTTGTAACAATTAAATTCAGTCACAAAACGTGTCACTCAATCATCAACTACTGGTCATGTATACATGTACATTCAAAAAAACGCTATTTATAAGAATACTGAGAATTTTATGTAGCCTATCCTAAGACTGATTAATTGCCATCAACATTGGAATATAGGAAAGTCAAGTCAAAGTGTCTGTCATATGCACAGTACGGAAACGCAGTTCCCTGTACAATGAAATTCTTACTTTGCCGTCCACATGAATGCCACACAATACAAATGAAATATAAAGTAGATAAATAAGTAACAAAATCTAAGGCACTTGAAAGCAGCAAATGCAGAGATATAATAAAAATATATAAGAATAAAAGAATGTATGCTAAATGGGAGCTGTATGTGCATTAGTCAGCAGTGAATGTGCATTTATGCATATGCAAATTGAGAATGTAAACAGCACAGGTCATCAGTACGTCATATTCCCTGGTAATAAATTCCTATCAGCTATTTTTATATTTAATACTTTGGTTACCAACTAAATATTCATAATAAATTTAATTGGAGAAGATCTTTAAAAGTCAAGCAACTTTAAGTCTAATCTGATAGGATCAAGAGAAACCGTGAAGTGCCACGTAATTGGCCCTGCCCACATTAAAACGCCGGCCAATCAGAGGCCGAGATATTTATAACCAAGCTGTGAGCCTCCCAGTTTGCCTAGCAACAGAGCTTACAACAGTCAGGGAAACAGAAAATAAAACGTTTTGTTTTCCTAGAATAAAGGTGCTCAATTCCTAGATCTGGTTCTATAGTGTCATAACATCAGCCAGGAGACTTACTGCACTGGTGTAGGAGGAAAACAAAAAAATTAAATTGAAGGTAAATAAATCGTTTGCAATGTCGTTTGAACATGGGAACAGATGTTTTTGACGCCATTCCCGTTATTCTGTTGAAGACGCTTCTGTAGATTTAATCTATCTACTTTATTTGGTCCTATCATAACCAGGTTTTCTGAAGTGACCTCCGCTATAAAAGGCCCAGCACATACATCATTGTACATGTCCTGCAAATTTGTGCTTTGTTAGAAAAAATGTAGGCTATGGGTACTACATCACAATAAAGCCCATATCCCTGAATATTTTTCCTAATCAAGTCCGGTCTTTCAAACGTTGTGTTATATATGGATTAAAGGCCGCTATAGCAGTCAACATTTTATACATTATCAATAGAGAACATGCTGAAAACTCACCATTGCTTGTTCAATCTTGTTGTCTATGGCCACAACACTGGCTCCCGACGAACTGCAAAAGAAGAATGGAGACATTAATGACCCATTTTAGACCAACCTGTGCGGTTAAAAAAGGATGGAGAGCCGCGGCCTTTCTCCCTTTTTAGAAATGCGGCTTGTTACAGGAAGCATCTGGAATTTTCTCTGAAATCAGCGGCCCGCTCTCTCCTGTCCTTCCCTAGAAAGCGCCAGGGGCAGCGCAGTCCCTGCAGGTGCAGCGACGCCGTAGAGTTCAGCTGTGCAGCGCTGCAGCAGGTGAACACACAGGCCGCCGTGTATGTAGGAGCGATATAACACAGTATGTACCTATTGTCGAGCTGGACGTGTGAGCTCTCTGCGCTCAACAAGGACGACAAAAACGATATGGACAGATTTCTCAGCTGGCAGACGCCTAGATCCATAGCCACGGTGTAGCACGGCGTATTCATGCTGTTCATGTTTTACAGTCCCTTAACAAAACGGCTCCGGGTCCCGACTCCACCTCCACGAGGTCCGCGAGACACATCCGCCCGCGCTACTCCGTCTTTCCCCCGGTAAAGCCGTTGCACGACAGCAGCGGTACAACCACCACAATCCAAGGTCAGTTCATCTCGACGCTGCACAAAAATCTGGAGCTCCGGACGAGCACGCATAATTTATCCAGCGTCACACCGACAGCCCGGCTACTGATTGGTGGGGTTTGAATAATTTATTCAGGAACGCCTCAGCTACCACTCAGCTGACATGCTTTTACATAAAATATTCCAGGAACGGAGAGGAGGTGGGCGAAACCGGGAAAAACCGGATGGGAAAAGAAGAAGAAAGAGCTACAATGTTAAAAAAAAACAAGCTGGGGAAAAAGCGTGATTTAAGGTCTGACGACAACGCATTCGTCAGCTCCTGTCTGAATGCTAGTGTCAGCCACTGGTGCTGCTCTGGGCCTTATAACAGCAGAGATGCAGTCTGGTTGTGATCTCCAATCAACAAAGCTCAGTGTTTTTCACTTAGGGAATCCCTCTGCTGATAGACTGGTCAGGCATACAGCATGAAACATGGTCCGTTATATTTCCCCATATAATGAGTTTGTCACAAATTAGTAATTGCATTCAGTTTTATGATTTTATGTTCTTTTGTATATTAGTCTTGGGGGTGTTACAGTGTCAAATCCTTGGCCAAAACACTAAAGTATTCAAAAATGATGACAGTGCTGAACCTGTCCACAGCACTAATATCACAGATCACATTGGTCAAACTCACGCATAAACAGGATCAACACCATTTATATAATCTACAGTAACCAGTGGAGGAAGAAGTACTCCAATCCTTAACTTAAAGTAGAAATACCACTGTATTAAAATATTGCTAAGATCTGCATACAAAATATTACTTAAGTACAAAAGTATTAGCATCAACATATACTTGAAGCAGCAAAGGTAAAAGTACTCATGCGCAAAGGCACCTTTCAAATTAATGTACATCGTATTGAATTACTGATGCATTAAAGTGTTCATCACAATGTTAACTATAACTTGAAGCACTTTACATACTGCTGGTAGCTTGTAAATTTCCCACTGAGGATCAATCAATATAATATCTGTATTTTATTTTTTATAGGATTTTGGAAACTAATCAAAGTTATAAAATATGCATAAAAAATACAATATTTTCTTCGGAAATGCAGTGAAGTCAAAGTATGAAATAAGAGGAGGATGGAAATACAAGTACAAATACCTTGAAATCATTTATGTTACAGTGAAATTAAGCTCTGGGCAGGTGGATCAAAATGTTTTGAATGTCAGTGCAGCGCTATCTTGCATATAGACATGTTGCCCCCGTGTGGCCATGTTACAGAACTGCAGAGCTCTGAGCCACAATGTCAAGGAAGCCTGGCACACTAACCATCTACTGGTGCCACAGTCAAAAGCCTCTTATACACAAGAGGAACATGGATCTAGTGGTCGGAATGTAAATCGATGCTGGCACTACTCCATAAGGTTATTATCTGTTTTATTTATTTTTAAAAAATGTTTTATTTAGCCTTTTACCAGGAGGTCCCATTGAGCTCATGATCTCTTTCTCAAGGGAGACCTGGCCAAGTTACTTTTGAATTTTCTGGCCCATCAGACATTTGAAATCAGCTTTCATAAACTGCATATGTAAAATAGTAAGTTTTTTTTAAACTGATGGAAACGCCATCATCCCACTTCAAAAATAAGATGTAACCGACATATTCCTGAACCATTGGCCTTGGACACTTGGCTGCTCTGTCACTTACCTAATTCCAACATTTTAGAGATTTTATTCTGGTTATCATGCTTACCGTTTCTAATGCTGTTACTTTTCCCTTGCCTCTGCACAGCACTTTAAATTGCCTCTGTGTATGGAATAAAGTTTCCTTTCCTTTAAATTCCACACAGCCTTTGTTTGCTACATACTATACAGCCTATTTTTTACTCTGAGTTTATACATCTGTCAATTTTCTTAGAATGACACAGGTCGTTATGGTCAATCTGACTCAACCGTGCTTTCTCAACACTTTGTAGAGGGAGTAAGTTTGTGAGGAAGAGTCATGCACACACACACCTAAACTACTCCAC
This sequence comes from Monopterus albus, assembly GCF_001952655.1. Lineage (NCBI taxonomy): Eukaryota > Metazoa > Chordata > Actinopteri > Synbranchiformes > Synbranchidae > Monopterus > Monopterus albus. Next base: position 889,930 of record NW_018128026.1, on the reverse strand, counting down.
ACACAGAAATTCCCACCTCAGACATCCTTTCAACAAACCCTCTCCCACACATGCACCTCCCTATATGTCATGAAAAGTCACTCTCACACATTCCACATATGCCCACAACCCTCAAAATCATAGATACACAATCATTAGATTCCCGCCTGTCATCACACCCACACTACACAGACCTCAGCATAAAAGAATATTCAAACCTTTTCTAAACATCACTAGTCACCTTTAAAATGGGAGCTTAGGCTGATCTGGGTGTCACAGCTCGTTCCTGGTTCATTAAGCACCTGTACTGTAAACACAGTCTCAAACATAGCCTCTAAATACTTGGTACTGCTGTCAGCCTCTATTCATCTCTGAGCCCAGTCAAACACTTCAGCACTTCACAAGAAGCCAAACAGCTTAATAAGGCTCTAAGCCACACTTCTCTCTTCCGGTCTCTTATTTGACTATAAGGTTAAGCCAATTACCCAGACCCATATAATCACCATTCTAAAGGAAGAAAATACACGGCTGGCTACCGTGGACACAGACGCTGGTAGGAGCTATACTTGGTCTGGCTGGCTGGCTAGCACGTTTAATTACCCACAGTCCACTGGAGATATTACTAAATGGCACATATTTATAGATATGTCAACTTCTGCTTCAGCATGTCTAGACTTTATACATTTAACACACACTCCAATTTATGTACTAAATTTAACTGCACTTAGTGTGCTGAATACCCAGTAACCCTGTCTACAGTACCTGTTTAAAGCATCCCTCACTGCTAATCCTACCCCTGAAGCCACGAATGACTGAATACAAAGGACAAAGTAGCCAGACTGCCATTCGTGTGCAGCAACTGTGGTGACTGACTCCACGACTGGCAGCAACTCCCCAGGGGTCTCCTGGCTGTAGTTTACCTTTTGAGATGCTGCTCCAGCTCCCAGAACAAAAGCTTCACTGCCATCTCATCGTGGCCTTGCACACGAACTCCCCACTCTCTCATGGAGCCGTCCACAGGAGAATATAGCCTACACGCAGGAGTAACACAGCACTGTGTCCCGAGCTTCTTTGTTTAGCTTTCTCAAACACCCCTCACTCCTTCTTGAATCCAGTGAACAGATCTGGGTTGCACCCTATAGATGTAGCAGTGAATACAGCTGCATAGGGAATCAAAGGCAGCATCTGCCAAGCTTATGTGTATGCTGTCTGTTTGTGTCTGAGTAGCTGACTGGTGCGTACAGACAGTAGCTGGGCGGGTGGTGACATGATCACGTGACACAAGGAGTTATATAAACCATCAGATTAGCTGTGGCCCAGTGATTTCCCTGCTCCTACACCACTAGCCCTCTGCCCTGTGTAGTATGAGACACACATATACTGTACAATAAAACTGAGCAGCTGCTATTTAACATCACTAAATCTTTGCCTATCTATACTATCCCAAATACTAACTGTTTTTAATGTCCAGCAAACAAATGTTTGATATACATGCTCTATTTTGCCCCCATCAAAACTGCAAAAGAAGCCCTGACACTTGACCTTATTGCAATAGTTGGCAGTTTCCAAATGAATCATCTTTTTGTTTGTACACCCTGTAGTTTTCTATGGCAACCCTCTGCGCGATAGAGAAGAGACCCATGCTTCAGGGTCTTATCTTGTCATTCCTGATTGAAAGGCAAACTTATGATGACCCGGTACTTTGGCAGACAGAAAACACAACCCGTACTCACAGAGCCTGTTGTGGCTTCGAGACGGCCAGCCAAGAAACAGCAGGTAAAGGATGAGCACAATTCAGGGGATTTTACTTGTCCTAACAAAGTTGGTGTGTCTGGGTGAATCAGTGTCACATGACTTCTGGGTGGGTCATAGTCGTATAGCAGCTTGCTTACTGTACATCACTTCAGTTTAGCTTACCACACATTCATATATTACAAACATATTATATATATATATATATATATATATATATACACATACATATACATACACACACACACACACACACACACACACCACCTCTTGGATTAGGGTGCATGTCATGCCTCTGATGTGGCTGTGATATACAGACCTTCACGAGCAGCCAACCTCAATGACTGATCATTTTATGTTAGCCAGGCAGAGTTAAACACCATCCTTTACTTGCATGCTCTGTGCATCTCTGCATGTACATGGGGTATATCACTCAGTGGAAAGGCAGCTTCAGGGAGTCAGAGGCAGGGGAGAATGATTAGTGGCCATTTTGGTCTTATAGAGAGAGAGAGGTGCTACCGGAGCTTTTGGGCTGACAAGCGGCAAGTCTTTAGTCCTCACGCTCTACTAACACACACTGGGGGAGAGACAGAGGGTGAGGAGGAGGGAAAGCGAGTCAGCCAGAGACACAAATCTACTGCCTCAGCATTCATACTGTCTCAGTCATGGACAGAGAAAGCAGAGAAGAGAATGATTTTAATATGCTTAGACTGACCTTTTCCGTTTTTTGGGGGGTTCTTTTTGGCACCATGTTTCGATAAAAACCACACCCAATCTGAGTCACATCTGATTTCCAGAGACCTTTCCATTTAGTAAATCATAAGCTCAGCATTTCTGTTAAATCAGTGATATTCAGGTGTATTCATACTGTAGGTACAATGACTGGAAGCATATTTTAACAATCCACAACTTCCTTGCCTCTCCCTTGTCACACTCCCAGCCCAACGATTCCACTATGCTACCAACCTACTGCACCTGATGATTTGCATTCAAATACATTGGCAAATGTTACCAATCACAAAGTAGGTTTTCAAATGCACACCTGTACAAGTCTTGAACATCCTTTTGATTCAAGACAAAAGAAATGAAACAATAGTTCCATAATTACAGCAAACAGAGCTTCTGCTGATAAACACCATTTGTCTTAAGTTGCTCAGAAAATTACTCTCCTGCATTGTTTACTGAGACATGGGCAGGAGAATTTACCTGTTTCAGAGTAGGTCCTACTGCCCTGCCATTCTCTCTCTCTCTCTCACACACACACACACACACACACACACACACAAACCAACAACCAAAGAACACACAGCGCTCAGAACCCAGACAGAGGATAGAAATAATGCTAACTGCAGCAATAAAGATGAGGAGAAAAAGGCACGTTTCTTTATAGAAATGTCAATACAGAGTTAACAACTGGATGGTATTATGGCATATTTTATTGATATTCATAGAATGTAGATATTTTGACGAATGATCATGATACTGTGTATATTAACCATTTGTATGACCTTCTCTGCCAATGAACTGTCTGTATATGTGGATGTGGAACTATGGGCCAGGAAGCCCTTTATTATTGAAAGAATTTTTAAAAAATCTAAAAGGAAAAATGGATGCACGTCAATTCACACCCATCTTTATGTAACATTAAGCACTACAATACCAAATTCTATAAAATCATGCATTTTACTTCCGCTGTAAATATGCAGATTCTGATAACTGACTGCACTTTAAAGCTACTATACCTAATTTCTTTTCAGCTTAGAACAAACCGACACATGAAGCCTCTCCTAACTGCTTTCTGTTTCTTCTATCACATTGCATTTCTAAAGTTATGATGTAAACTAGTGTACAAAATGCAGCCTCCAGTCTAAGTAAATATATCAGTCAAATAGAAAACTCTGGTTAATGCTAATGTCACATAAAGCACTAACTAATTACTCTAAAATTAGTCATATTCTTCTTTCAGCTGTTCCCATTAGGGTCGCATCTGTTTCCACCTAACTCTATCCTCGGTATCCTCTACTCTCACCCCAATTAACTTCATGTCCTCTTTTAGCACATCCATATATCTCCTCTTTGGCCTTCCTCTTGACCTCTTGCCTGGTAGCTCCATCTCCAACATCCTTCTACCAATATAACCACTATCCCTCCTCTGCACATGTCCAAAACATCTCAAATCTAATCCAAAATTAAAGTGTATTAAATCTACACCAAAGGTAAAATCATGACCATGCTAAGTCGCTAACATTACCAATACAAACATTAGCTTTAAGTGCTGCGGTATCCAGAAGGAAGAATGCCACACTCCCATTCTCAAAGCCAGCCAGGACTTCTTTATGGTTTTACACTGTGTGCACAATTATTAGGCAAGTTGTATTTTTGAGGATTAATTTTGTTATTGCACAACTACAGTGCTCTTGGTCAATCCAAAATGTTAACAAACCCTCAAACCTGAACATTTAAGTAGTAAAAGTGAAGTTTTGGCTTTCTTAAGAGAATATCTACATGTACACCATTATTAGGCAACTATTAGTGTGCAGAATTATCATGCAACTAAATAAAAAACAAAGATTTTCACCTGTTAAAGTGAGAATAATAAACAAACTCATAATTTACAAATAAACAGTTCTGAAATTCCAAACAGAAAACCTCAGTGACCAATATAGCCACCCTTCTTTTCGATAACGGTCACAAGCCTCCCATTTTTGATCTGGTCAGAATCCACTTTTTGTGCAGCCGCAACCACAGCCTCCCAGAGACTGTTCAGAGAGGTGTACTGTTTACCTTCACTGTAAATTTCCTGCTTAAGAAGGGCCCAAAGGTTCTCAATAGGGTTTAAGTCAGGTGAAGAAGGGGGCCATGTCATTAGTTTTTCATCTTTAAGGCCTTTACTGGCCAGCCA
>NW_018128026.1:809119-884944 GCF_001952655.1 Monopterus albus | reverse complement strand
GGTTGCAGTTGTGGAATATGGCAGCACTGGAGGATAATGGGTTCCTGGTAGCTTCATATTTGATTCTTCTCAAATCTCTGGTGGTTAATTTGCGTCTTTTCTTCTCAACACGTTTCTGGCGACCCTGGTGACTATTTGCTATAAAATGTTTGATGGTTCTGTGATCACGCCCCAATATCTTAGATATTTCAAGAGCACTGCATCCCTGTGAAAGACTTTTTACAATTTTTGACTTTTCAGAGTCAGTTAAATCTCTTTTTTGGCCCATTTTTCCAGAGGAGAACATTCTGCCTAATAATTATGCACACCTTGATATAGGGTGTTGATCTCCTTAGGCCACACCCTCCCTCGTTACACTAAAACACATCACCTGATATGCATTAAGTCCAATAAGCGTTCAAGTTTATACTGCTTGGAGTTGGAAATTATGGATAAAATGATGATATGGTCAAAATACTCGCTTGCCTAATAATTGTGCACACAGTGTAGTCAGTTTGACATCGGTGGATTTGATAAAGCTGCATCTTTCAGAACATGCCCTCACTTTAAAGATCGAATTCTGAAACTGGGCTTCACAGAGACTCGGTGGATTAGAGGTCAGCTGTTCTCATACCTTCCCTCTTCCATTTGAACTGTACATCTCTGTTTCACATTTCTAATTATCTTTTGAGTCTGATGGGGGAGGAAACATTAGTCACACTGATGTCTGGGTCACAAAGCTTTCCAGCACACACCTGCTACAAAGCCAACACAGTGACGCGCAGTAAGAGCGTTTGTGTTGGCTGGTGGGAGTATTTGTCTTAATACGCCACAGACCCACAAGTGAGTCATTCTCTCATGATCCAGTCTACATCTGAGCCTCCCTCACTCAACACATTCAGCAGGTCTCTCAGCCAAATCAATACAAGCAGTGGGCGGAGGCACTGGGAACCTAGCTGTTTTAAGCACATCGGCAGAAGTCTGCTGTTTCTGTGAGTGAGCTGAGGGGATATGCATTAATGAGTGGTCTCTAACCCAGGGATAATTAATATACCTCATCAGCCAACATATATTTGATGACTATTTTATATCAGAATGTTTTAAGCATGTGCACATATTCCAAACTCTTAAGTGTGTTCACTTAATGCAAGGCTGTTAAAAGACTAATGGTATACTAGGCTGGTATTGGATACCATCTTGTGCCAGACATAATAATCCCTAATAATGTGATTTCATAGTGACACTTAGTTCAGGCTTAATCTCAGCACTCCCAACAAAGGTTTAGGACTCTGGTGTGGTGCTGATGAGAATATCTAGGAATGTATACTGTTTACATATGAACTCTCCACACTTACAAACATGTACGCTCACTAAGGCCACCCACAGTGGACGCAATTAACTGTGTTTACATCTACACTTGTTGTTGCGTTCTGTGCTGAGCTGAAATGGCAAATGAACGAGAGTATTTTTAAAATGATGACCACAAAACAAACATCTATTGTACAGATTTAGAGAACAACAGGAAAGTACTGTCCAAGACTGATTACAACTTTTCTATTAACTAAGAAAGAGGAACAGCAATCCACACTGCCATCTTTTGGTGACAAATCAGAATTCAGTTTAATCCTGTAACTCCTCTGAAGAGCTTCAAAAGTACATTTTGTGTATGGTGCTTTCTGTAGATTGCTTCATGGTAAAAGGAGTGATTGAGGATTTGTCTTCTGTGTTCACATCATGTTTTTCCAATAACAAAGACCTATATTTACACGAGTGTTTGTATGATTGACAGTAAATTTGCTTTGACACTTGACTAAACTCTACCCAGGAATTCTTACTCCTTTCATACAATTGATCTCCGTTTTAATATTATGATACACATAAATAAAAAAAAAAAAAAAAATCTTCTGCCTCCATCACGGTTCAGCGCCAAGAGGCAACATCCTCCATCATTACCCTGTATTTATATTAAACATTCAGAAGGCAATAGATGGCTTCATCTTTGAAATCTATAGATTGATACAGAGCTGTATTGTCAGGATACTAATGCACATCTCACTTGCTGTTTGATCAGAAGTATAAGGTGGTAAACACTGCCACCAAGTGGCAAAGACTAGAGCCAGAGCACACCTTATTACTAATTCAATGTTCACAAAAGGCCCATCTGAACCTCTAAGTGCATGGTGTAGACAGAAATGTGTGACATAGCACACAAACTTCACAAGCTGACAGCTGAGTCTTTCTTTGACTATAACAACAACTCAGAAGAAATTTTAATTACTGACCGTCTATTGCATGTTACTACATATTCCTCACCTAAAAAGAACTTTGACACTAACATGACTTCATTATTAGAGAAAAGCCATAGCACAGGTAGTTAGTGTAGCTGAGGTTTAAATCATTAATGTGCAGTTGAAATCACCGACATTTTCCCAGTTAGTCAGTCCTGCGAAAACAGGTGGGTACACAGTCTGTACTGCAAGAATAAACACCTACTAAGCACGGGTGTATATTTAAGAGCAACATAATGTGAGTACAGGTATTCAGTGTCACTGTGAGAACAATCAATAATTTCAGCAGAACTACCAAAAGCCTGTGAATATTTGCTAGTTTTCTTATAACAGTAAATCAAAACTATTAATTTGTTTTGACCAAAACAACAAAATCCTGTTTGACAAGATAGATACTGCTTTACAATTTCCTCAACCAAACAATTAATGGGTTCATCAAGAAAATAAATGCCAGTTAACGGTCAATAATGAAATTAAGCTCGTTTGCAGCCCCAGTTGATGTCTCACCTTTTCAATTTCTATGGCACAATGAGCGTTAAAGCAAGTTCTTAATATTTTACTCATTTAGGAATTTGTCATTGCTGCACGAAGGATGTTTGGCTCATTATAGATAGCTATACTTGACAAGTCAGTAATTTGTAAAATGTCTCAGGATCTGGAGGAAGCACATCATGCTATTTAGCACTAGTATTTGCTACTCTGCCTAGCACATCCTCCCCAAGACCCCTGAAAAGTTGGTCCGTTTTGCACCATTACCCTATAATAGACACCACTGGAACAGCTTTTTCGAAATGTTGCAGCCTTTTTTAGATCCAGTGGCAACAAATGAACACATTTTACGTGTTTCTTTTGATGATGCCAATTGCATTAAGGAGACAAGTACACCTTTATGAAGATGGATCCAGATTTGTGTCATTTGCTGTTGAGTCACTCTTCACTAATGTACCACTAAAGAAAACAACTGATGATATCTTAAGCCCACAGTGGGAACATGACAAATAAAGAAAAGTGCTTTAAAAAGGCTCGTTAAAGATACATGTAATAAAACATTTTCTTAAAAACATGCTGCATTTGGACTGGCTCCTGCCAATACTCATGAGCAAACCAAGGTAGTAAAGTAACTGTTTATCAGTTACTTTATGACCCTGGCACCCTTTTTTTTCAGCCTGACAGGAATAAAGAGCAAACAATATGAAAGACAGAGGAGAAAATGGCAGGATTCTTACACAGGCAGCAAAATCACTGACTGCTTTTTCTCTATTAGTGCCTGTGTGTGCAATTCCTGGAGCCGACTGGACAGTGTTCTGGCCACATTTTTTTTTGGAATGCCGGCCATGATTCAGCACATTGTCTGCTTGTTTAGGGGAATGACTGTGGCAGCAGGCCAATGTCTAAATATGAAAATGGGTGGCTAAAGATGAAACCTCCATCAGCACCATTTCATACTGTCCTAAACTATGCAGGCATTATACAAACACACATGTTGTAGACAGCAGGCAGTTTGGTACTACAAAACAATGAATGCTCACTTATTCTTAATTTTTTTTTTTTTGCCCCACCCCCCCAAAAAAAACAACAACCAACCCACCCCACAAAACTTGAAAATACTAGAGTATAGGACCAGGCTAAAATAATGTACCAGGGACAGAGAGCTGAAGAATCCATCACCACAAAATCCAACAGCTCCTGTCCAGGGACAGAGAGCTGAAGAATCCATCACAAAATCCAACAGCTCCTGTCTGTAATGCCCAGCTACACAAAGAACCACAATAAAAGTCTGTGTTTCGACAAGGTTAGGCTATTATGGCAGTGTGTGTGTGTGTGTGTGTGTGTGTGTTTGTGTGTTCGCTCAGGGGTAGGAAGGCAATTTCCTCGTAGATGAAAGGCAGACTAAAAACACAATCCATTATCATCCATTACAACCCATTAGTTATCCTGCTACACACTTAAGTGAAACAATCCTGTTTAGTGATGGAAAAATAAACCATCAGCAAGAAGGGGCATAGACAAATGAAATCAATGACGCATCTGCACAAACCATACAAATAAACCCACAAATAAGCAACGGCCAAAGACGTAGAGTGATTTAAAAAGGGATATGCACATGTGAGTGGTTTGTGTTAATCGCCACACAAAGAACTACTCATATTGTCCTCGATCAGTTTCATTCTGCCACTCATGCTTTCAGCGCCTGGTTTGAAAAGAGCGTAAACATGAATGTGTGGTGAGGTAAGCCCTCTCTCTCTCACAGCATGTTGCAGTGTTCTGGTGTTCTCTGGCTTGACTATGTGGCAGGAAGGGGGATGTGTGTCAGCAGCTCATAACAAATAACAAATGCTGTTTACTTTTAGTAAAACACTTCAATGATGTGCAACTGTGGACAAACCAGAGCTCCGAATACAAAGACCATGGCTGAACACCTCATTTAATTTTTCAGGCATATTGCCCTAAATCTTACAGTAGGCAAATATTTGAATCTAAAAATTTATGATATTTATTATATGAATACAATAATATTACACTACAGGCAATCCTGCATTTTGCAATATATTATAACCAAATTGTCATGATAGTTATGTAGCTGGAGAGAAAAAGGCTAAGGTGGATTATGGTTCAGCACAATGTTGCCTCTAGGCTGCATCATCTGTAATAGGCTCCGATATAAACATCACCAAGCAAATGCTCCCACAGACCATGTACAGAGCCAACACCAATCGCTCCCACAGACCATGTACAGAGCCAACGTCGATTAAGGAAACAAGAGCAACAACAATGGCAGGATTTATCACAGCTGGAGCAGAGATGCACAACTCTGCTCAGACTGGTTCCATCATGTCCAGTCTGCTGTGTCCTCAGTGGTCTGGACCAGCTTCAGCAGACCTCACTAAGTAGGGTTAGGTCGACTTGGGTCACTTTCTCTGTGTGCTGGGACTTTTGGGGATCTGGTTTATCTCCACACAGTTACCAACATGTACTGGCTCCCCACACTGCCAGGGGAAAGACTACATTCCAAATAGCCAGCAGCAGATATAGTCATCACACTGTTGGCCAGTCAACACCCCCCTGAGCCATGACACATTCAAATGCACATGCACAGGCTGTGTTCAGACCAACAAGCATGTAAAAAGAAAGCAGCATTCTCATTCATTTCAGTGAGACCACCAGGCTGGCACAGAAGGGGCTTCCTGTGTACATTCATGATAGCTGAAAGAAAACGCCTCCACCAATGCTTCCCCTTCAGTTTTTACACAGTACAGACACAGGGACCGTTTTCAGTCTGAACCAGGGATGCAACAGTATGAGATTTTTATGGTATGATAGCAGTCTCTGTATATATATATCACAGTTTTACGGTATACAACATTACACAATTACTATTATCATCAGCTACAATGACCCTCAAAGGAATGAAAAGGGTCTTTTTTTATTGCAAGTGACTGTGACAGTTGACTGAGGTGGACTGCAACATAGATTGACCATAAAGAATAAACAGAACTACAAATGTGATTTAAAAAAGGCATACAACTATGACAACATAACTAAAGCATGTTAGTTTGTATGTTAGCACCAGTAGCAGACAAAGTATTACCTTTGAATGAATGAAGGTCACATTTGGCTTTTTCCCGTTAGGGGTTCGTCACAGCAAATTGTCAGTATTACGATTCGCTGTGGCAAACCCCCAACGGCAAAAAGCCAAATGTGACATTCATCATATGGTGACAGTATTACCTTTAATTTTGTGAAAGCACTAGCCTACTATCAAACTGTAAAACTACTCTGTTACAAATCTACTGTCTCTGTTACTAATGTACTCAATGCATAAAAAAAAAAAACTAAACCATATATATTATACTGTTATATATCATTACATTAACTCATGCATTGATGTAAAAGCAGGACTTGACTGTTGCGACTGGTTGAGGTGGAGTTCTTTTGGACTACTTTGTATCCAAGTGAAACTACTGATTATTTTCATCAGGGATTGATCTGATTATTATTTTCCCCATTAATCAATTCACTTTTGTGAAAACTTCTGACAATAGTGAAAAATGGCATCACAATGTTCTAAATGATTTTCAAAACAGGTGCTAATTTATCATAGCTGCGCAATAGCACAGCCAGACTAGTCCTGCCCATACCTTCTCTCTCGCTCCCTCTCTCTCACTCACTCACTCACGCACACACTTATGTGAGCTGGGAAGGTTTGTGTGTGCGTTTCTGGGGTCAGACTGGGATTAATCCTGTTGTAACTCAGAGATTAGCAAACAAACAGTGTGGAAAATTATTTTGATAGCGCATTTCATAACCGATGTTTATATGTTTATTGCTTGTGATTAGCATTATTTGCAGGACACACTTTTGATCTGCAGGGAGAGCTTTGTTCTCAGAGCTGCACATTTTTGGTATATCCAAAGTAATCTGATGCAGCTGGTGATTTTAATTTCTTTTTTGGTGGATGGAGTTTGGTGATAGGCTATCAGCCTCCTTTCTGCCATTTGTCTGCTACATGTGTGCATGTGGTGCTTGCTGTGGAGTCTGACAGGCAATCAGGAAAGAAAGGTGCACAAGCATTGCATTTTTTTCCTTCAATACCAGAAATAAGCAAATGGTGCATGGTATGATAGACATCCATTTTCATACCATGAAACAGGTATACTGCTGCAACCCTAGTCAGAACATCCACTTCTATTACTCAACATGCTACAGGTGATGAGCTGAACACCAACAGTTAGGGAGATTCTGGACCAATGTGTTAGACAGTGTCTCTACCACCATCATCAAAACACTAAATGAGGGAATATCTTTTGGAAGAATAATGTTCATCCCTCCAGTAGAGTTCAGAGACTTGTAGCGTCAATGCCAAAGTGCACTGAAGCTGTTCTGGTATCATGTGGTGGCCCAAAAACCTTTATGTTGGGTTTTCCTTTAATTTGTCACCTGTCTGTATGCAATTTGCCCAAAAGACAAATGCATATTCAGATCGAAGCCAGCAGTCAGTATTAAGTGTTCATATGCTCACGCAACAGTGCTGGAGGGGAATAATCTGAAACTGTTCTTCTTCATCAAAAGCCAGAATAACCGTCTGCCAGCGTCACTTTATATTACAAGGAAGACTTCAAAGGCAAGATGATCCAAAAACACCAATGGTGTAATAACATGTTATTAAAAGCAACTAAATTTTGAGGAAAAAAAGTGCAACAAATATTCAAACAATTAGAAAACAAAACTATAAAAACTGTAACAAAATACATTTAATCTCAGACCAAAATCTCACAAATTCACCAGTTGCTTATTTAAAAAAGATTTAAAAAACCCTGAGGTTCAACTTTAAACTGGAGACACAGTGTGTGACTAGAAAAAAACAAATGGGTAAACTGAAAATTACTCTTTCAAAAACAACTCAACTGTAAACAAGAAGCTAAACATCATACTTATACAGTATCTGAAATTAGTTCATAGCCACCACAGCACTAAATAACAAACAAGCCTAACATAAATGAAAACTATAACCTTTAAAACTGTGTTTATAAAGGGCTCTACATAAAAAGCAGAACAGAAAAAAATACCATGCACTAAAGTTAATACAAACCCTAGGTTCTGTCATACACCCAGGTCCTACCGAGCTAACCGGCCTATGTTGCCTCTCATCACAAGACTGTCTTCAGTTGAAGGTTTGAAACAGGAACTTAACTACGAGGCATCAGCAAACACAAACACACGCACACGGTCTGACAGCCTAAACCCACATCCTCATACACAGAGTCATGCATGTGGAAACCTACTCTCATATGCATTATATGTTGGTGCCCTTTTCTGATCACTGTTTTACCATTAATGGCAGTTACTCAGCAGCAGCCTGCCCACACACAGACCTCCCTACCACCTTGAACATATTCCATTAATAGTGTTTTAGCAGACAAAACAAATGCATACCCTCTTACACACACGGACTCTAAAGAGACCCTGATGTTTTATAGCTGTCTTAATAAGTAGTGCTTTTTGAGTGCAATGCTAACCCACATGTTCAAACCTGGAAATACTGTATGTTGACAGGAGTCACATAGCAAAGCACAGGAACTGTACAAACACCAATATTACGCACAGACCCCCATACCAGATTTTAGCAATGCTTCCATTCAAGTGACTTTATAAGAGTGCAAACACTTATATTTATACAAAAATAATCACCATTTTCATTTGCCACAATGAGATTAGGGTAATAATTTGATAAATGTTTGCACTTAAAGTGCAATCATGTTGTGATGACATGAATATGTTATCATTTTACAGCAAGTCTGTTGTCTAATGCAAACTAACCTCTTTGACCTGGTTTTTATTAAAGTGGTTATGACATGGCACACCATAGACCCCTTCGGGGTTCATGACGTCAGTGGTTTGACTCAGACCTCTGGCACCTCTGTTGCAGGCCTCTCCATGTTACTTTCTCCATTTGCCAACTCTGTTATTCCTCCCTACCTCCCTAGTCAGGTATGCTAAATATTCTAAAAGTTCAGATAACGGCTAAGGTAATTGCAAAATTGACAGAAGTGAAGCACAAAAAAAAAAAAAGCTTAGTATTGTTAGATGCGACTGAAAGGTCCAGCTGCTTCGAGACGATTAAAATTCCTGTCCAGCCTCAAAATGAGCTCTTAAAATGTATTACTGGAAGGACATTCCTTGGGTTAGTTACTGGGATCTCAGTAAACACACAAGCAAACTCAAGTGACAGGAGAGGAGTGACACAGAGAGATGAAGGTAAAATTAGAAATGATGAGTAGTGAGAGAGCGCGGGAGAGTGCTTAATAAAATCAATAAGCTTTTAGTGAAATATAAAGACTACTCTGCTATAGTTTTCATGTCAACAAGTAAATTATCATCTCATCCTGATGAGTTTGTTGAAAAGAAGCTCTGTTAAATCTTGTTCAAGAGAAAGGATATAAACCAAATAAGTATTATGTGCGGCTACCTACTTTATTGTGTGACTAATTAAACAGTCACACAACCTTTGTTGTGTTTCCTGCTTTTCAACAACAAATGTGCTGAAATGTGTGTGCAGTAAAATGTGAACACAGTAAAAACTAATCTGTGAGGAAGACAATCAGGATTTAAACAAGCAGGCATACAAGTTAAAATGTCAAATGCTGCAAACCACTTGATAAAAGGCAAGAGACGTCGCATCCAGCTGAGCCTTGCGCTCATAGTCAGACTGTGGTAGTTTGGCCACTGTCTAGGAAAACAATCACACTTTTCTTGTCTCACAGATGCCACAGCAACTATTTAATCAGCCGGCTTCAAACAAGCTGAGAATGTTGAACTAGACTACAAATACCCATTTACCAGGAGGCATCTCTAAGTAATCTACTTAGATTCCAGACTAATGCTGTAATTTTAATCACCTGTGCCTGTGAAACTCATGCAAATGTCAAATGTACAACAACCAACAACCAATGAAATGAATATTAGAGCTCTTACCCATCCTCCTCTCCATCGACAGTTTTAAGACCAGCTGATGCAGTTAAGGCACTAGCGGTGGTGACATTGCCCTCAGATTCCTGACCCTGGCCAGTGGTAGATCCAGATCCAGCCTCCCCTCCGGTCAACTTGGGCAGCCCTAACAGGGCTGACTGGTGCTGAAGGAGTAGTCGCTGGGCATCCTGCAGCTGAGTGGTGGTGAAGCTGGGCAGACTAGCATAAAGGGCACTGGCCTGGGCAGCATGAGCAAGGGCCTGGGCACTGTTGTGGTCCTGGGACAAGCTGACAGACGTGGGCTGGCTTTGGGGAACAGCTTGTGGGGGCATACGGCCACTATTCCCAGCGTTGGGGGCTAGTGGCTGGGCCTGGGGATCGTTCAGAAGGTTGGGTGGAGGCACACTTGGTGCAGAAACTTGGCTCTGGTGAGCTGTGGTGGGCAGCTGGGTGCCCAGGCCTGTGCTCTGTATTTGTGTTGATAGTGACTGTGGCTTCTTCTGCTGGCAGTCCAGATGGCCAGGTTGGCCCTGAGGCTGCTGGCCAAAGCCTGCTACTCCAACATGAGAGGGCATACTTGAGGTGGTGGCCTGAACAGAGGAAGGCTGCTGTGGCTGCGTGTGGAGGAGTGCCTGTGACTGCTGAGAGCCTCCCATCATTTGACATGCTCCACTAGCTGGTCCAGAGGGAGCCAAACCACCTTGGTTGGATGCAGGCTGAGAAGCAGCAGCCTGGGGAATACCTTGGTGTGGCTGAGTAGGTGGCCTCACCTGCACTGGGGCTGCTTGGGGAACAGCAGCTGGCTGTTGTGGCAGAGAGGCATAGCCCATCTTCTGCTGCTGAACTCCCACTAGACCCTGTGTGGAGACTGGGGGTTGATTAGCAACTGCCTGGGCATAGGTGAGCTGCTGCTGAGATACAACAGATGCAGGAAGTCCAGTAGCAGTCTGGTGGCCTGGTATAGGAGAAGGCTGATGAATGTTTGCAGAAGCAGAGGGGGCCACTGTAGTCTTCACATGTGAATGGGTAATATCCTTGGTGTGTATGTGCTGTTGGGTTTGGGATACTCCCATGCTTAAACCACTGGGGAGAATTCCTTGAAAGCCCTGAGGAGGGGAAACATAATCCTGGGCATGCTGGGGTACTAGGGGGCCCCCAGCCTCTCCACTACACACACTCTCAGTATAATGGCTCAGTGTACTCATAGTGCTACTTACAGAACTACCACTTGCACTTTCCCTCTCGCAGGTGCCTGCAAAGCTCTCAGAGACAAACTGACGCATACTGAAAGATCCAGTATCACATGCAGAAGAACTGGGAGCAGAGGCCGGCGTCTCCTTGTCATAGTAATCAGCGCATGTCCATCTGCCCTTTTTGAAGGGCTCAGAGCTAGAGTCCAGCTTCACCACCCTAAAGCGAGAACTGGTGGTAGCTGCAGGTTGGGCAAGAGTAGATGATACAGGTGCAGTGGCCACGGCTGTGACAGGGGCACTCACAGGCTGTTGCACAGCAAACCCAACTCGTCCCTGGATCCCACTGGAGGGTGTCATGCCCCCAGAGGCACTGGTGGCGGCAGCAGTAGTTGTAGCCATGGTGATGTTGGAGTTGATGATCTGGCGTTGTTGGATTGTGCTGACATTAGTGGTGGTCATAAGGATAGTCCCAACTGCAACGGCACAACCACCTCCGCTCCCTCCACTGCTGCTTATGACATTAAGAGGAAAGCCACCACTGCTACTGCTAGCAGTTGTGTTGATCCCCCCTCTCGCAGGGACATTGGCAGAGCTCATCTTATTCACATTACTAACACTGCTAGTCTGGGATTTAACTATGCTAACTGCAGTGCCTGTAGCAGAAATGTGCATTTCAGGGACAGATCCTATGGCTACAATTCCTGCAGGCTGACCAACAATACTTGAAGGGGCAGTCTGGGAAACATTCTCTTGAGGGGCCCCCATGTTAGAAGGCATTTTCTGAGTGACACAAGATAAAGCTCCAGAAGTGAGGGCAGATGGAGTAGTCCCAGGTGCACAGGATGGAGAGTATACATGGCCATGGCTGGGATGGTGTACTGTCCCATTAACCATGGCCCCATCATGCTGCTGAGCCTGGTTCAGGGCATGGGGGTGTGAAGGTTGGTTGGGGGAGACAGCTCCAGGGCTCTCTACCTCATGAAAATTACTCAGTGTCTCCTCTGAAGAGCTTCTGTCTGCTCCGATTATGTCATTAGCTCGGGAGAGGGACACATCCAGGATTTCAGAAGAAGACAGATCCTCAGTGTGGGACTCATCCAGATCGTCATAGCTTTCTGTGTCCTCTGCAATACTGTTGTTGGTACTCACAGATATTTGTGCTGGAGTCACACTTGTGATCTGAAAACCACTCTTCTTTTTCATCTGAGCTCCGGCCGACTGTGTAGGTTGCAGCTGGGAATGCAGAGTCAGGCTGTGGGGAGGAGGATGATGGGGGCCCGGGGAGGATGAACCAGCAGGAGGTTGGCACTGAATCAACAGGGAGGGTTGATAATCATCGGCTGAGACGTGGCTGTTACTGACCACCGGGTTTGCCGGTGTTGACAGCGCGGAGCCGCTCCCGCTGCCTGTGTTGCTACCCCTTCTGTGAAAGACAGCCGGGTGCGCCATCTTTCTAACACTGCCAGAGTCTCCTGCAGGGTCCGGATGATGCATTTCGAAAGAATCCGGGGGGTAGTTGTTCTCTGACAGTATGCAATAAGGTTGCAGTTCGTTAACGGCGCCGTTTTGACAAAACTACGGCTAACAACACGATCAAAACCAAAATTTTGAATCAGGTGCTGGATGGCTGTTCTGAAATATCTGGTAAAGTTGTGCCAATATTTACAGCCTCTCGTACACGATTCGTTGCTCTCCAGTGACAGTTAGTGAGGCGAAAAAAGCTACTGGCCGCTTGCTGAGTAGCTAGCTAGCCAACGTCAGCTGTAATTCGCCTGCCAACTACCAGTGTTATCCGTTTGTGCCTTTGTTAAGCACAAGATAACATTTTATAGGATTTGTAATGAGGAGCTATGCTGTACTTAACGCACGCACTAACAAGCAAGAATAGCTGTGGAGTAAGTTAGCTTTTTATTAAAGGCTAGCCTGACAGAGAAGTCGCTAACGTCCGCTAGCTAGTTGCCAGTCTCCATCACCGGCTAGCTAAACACAGACTATATAGTGTCTTTTTATACGCCGACTTTGTTCAAACAAAAGAAAATGAAAACAAGCAACCTTTCATCCGGTGTTCAATGACGTTAGAGCGAATACGATCTCTTAATAGCGGAAAACAAAGGTTTAATCCATTCAACTGAATCCTCGTTTTGCTGTATCACTGATCCTCCCCAACGGTAGCGTTGTTCAGTAACGTTATGTAGCCTCCTGCACCGCTGCTGTGGCTGTGTGACGAGACTAGAGGGGAGGGGTGCTCCGTAATATGGCGACCGCGCATGATCTCTACTGCCAGACATAAAGCAGTCTGGGAGAGGCAGCCGAGCCGTCATCGACGGAAAGTGCCGAAAAGAGCCGAGTATAACGCGATGCCTCAAATAAATTTAGAGAGATCACAAATTTTCTCTGTATTTAACTCAAAGAAACATAGATTTAGGGCAAGGCGTAGATTAAATAAATACGTTAATAATTACATAATATCAAAATAGTGCACTACCTGTCAAACTGCATATATAAGCTAGTAAAGTGCAGTAGATTGCCTATTAATTTGACCGTGACCAAGATTCAAAATGTAAAGGTTACTTGCATGTTAACAAAACAATAACATATATCATAATCTCTGACATGGACTATTCTGTATAATGAATGTTTTTATGTTTAATGGAATTGCATTTGTTTCTTATTGAATAAAGGATCTGAATACACAGCTACAGTATGAGTTGGTGCTTGATTGTGTTTGCATATTGAGACAAAAACTACAAACATTTGTTATGCAATGAGGAAAACATCAACATCACAACAGTGTTTCTGAAACAAATGTGAACAGAGAGCTGCTGGATCTTTCTGCAGACACAGGTGCTGTCTACTGTACACTGGAGGATTTTTCTACACACGGGTACTGTTTAGGGCCAGACTCTTTCTGTCTGCCGTGTCTTTGAAAGATAGACATGCAGAGAGAGAAATGTAAACATTTGTCTGTAATGGTGCTCGCTATAGGTCAATGCTGAAAAGTGTAATGGTGTTCACTATAGGTCAATGAACCCTTGTGTGAAACCAGTCAGTCATTTGCATTTTCTACAATCAAGTGCTTTCTTCTCATCTCTGGATATAAAGATCCAGTAATAATTCAAACTCAGTTTTGTGTGTGTAGTGTTTATTGAAGGAGGTGGAGGAATGAGAAGCTGAAGAACAGAAGAGAAGATTGACTGTCCAGGAAGCAGATGGGCTATATCCATCGATACAAATGATAGAGGACGAGAAACAAGAGCCCAGTGCAGTGTAAGCGTCTGGTGCTGTCAGCAGCTTTAAATCACACACCACAACAAAACACACAGCATTATTGTGCCACTGCCCCAAAATGGAATGGAAACTAGAGTCGGTGGTTCCATGTGAGTGCTTGACTGAAGTGATTTCTGGGAACTGCAGTTCAAAGTACCTTGCACATGTCCAGTGTGGTGTGATTTAAGCTGATATCTGCCTCAGCTGATTATGAGAATTACCTTGTTTAGAGTGCAAGCAGTAATCAGTCATTGCCTGCTGAAGGACAGGTAGATGTAAAGGTTTGAGCATGAAAAGACAGACATGTCAACGAAGAGGTAATGATGCTGCTGAAACCAACCTACTGTAAAGTTCTTAAAACAACAAAGGATTCTTTGCCTGTGGAGAGCCCAGCGATGCTGTAGGGCGTCTGCATCTCTGGGGCTTGTCTCCACTGAGCCTTCCCTGTTCTGAATAGAGGATAGAATAGATGCTGGCTTTATTTTTATTGGACAATCCTCCCAGCAGAAAGTCATAAGAGTGAAGTACTCCTTAATAATAGTATAGTCCTAATGTCTGACAGTGATCTGGATGAAAGATTTCTATGTTAAAAAGTTATGCCACTATAAAAGTTGTTGTCTGTTCCTTATTTCATACACAGACAGAATACAGTCAGCACGATGAACTGAGCAAAGCAGTAACTTTAGAGGTGCATGCATGACTAATGAGTGAAAGGGAAACTTGAGAGCAGCCAGTGGAAATGCTGTATTTAATAATGAAGGAGAGAATCTTAGATGGTACTCATGTTAACAGCAACAGCATGTGTTTGTTATTTTATGTGTAATTTTTAAAGAAAAGTCCAGGATTAGTAAAAGCATGTCCTGTCGATCCTATATACAAACCTGACTTAAGTCATTCCAGTGCTGCAGTTTAGTTGCTAGCCTGATATTATTTAAACCTTGCATATAAATCAGGTTTTCTTAACAATTTGTTTGCCAAATATCATAGTTGCAGTTCCAGCAATTATGAGGCCAGCAACCAGAGAACTTGTTTGTTTATGTGTATTATATGGGTCACCATTAATTACAAATATATCAAATAAGAACCAGCAGAGGTGGAAAGTAACTAAGCACATTTGCTCAAGTACAATTTTGAGGTATCTGTACTTCACTTGAGTATTTTCATTTTCTCCTACTTCATACTTCAACTTCACTACATTTTACAAAAAATATTGCACTTTTTACTCACTACATTTATTTGATAACTTTAGTTATCGGTTATTTTTCCAACTGAGATTTATTAACCAAAATACAGTATAATCATAAGACTTTATTGATCCCTGGTGGGAAATTCACAAGCTACCCAGCAATGTACTTCAGAGTATAAGCATATAGGTAAGGTAGTTAGCTTGTAACAAAGTGTTTTTATACTGTGGTATTGCTACTTTTACTTAAGTAGTAAATAGATAAGATAATCCTTTATTGTCATTGTAACACATACAACAAAATTTTTGAGTGACCAGTCGGTACAGCATTAGAAAAAACCCCCATATGTAATAAGGCCATTTAAAAAAAACTTAATTTCTAGAAAAATGAAATAAACAACAGACCTCTCACGCCCCCTCTCACATACACAGGCATATTATATTTTAGCAGGATTGAGTGTGGTAAGTGCTGTTGGTTAAAAATTATTCCTGAATCTAGTGGTCCTTGGTTTGATTGCTCTGAACCATAAACCTGACAGCAGCAGTTCAAAGAGTGAACGTCCTGGGTGTGAAGTGTCCTTAATGATGTTCTGGACTTTTTTGAGGCAGCAGGAACTGTGTAGTTCTTCCAGAGTGAGGACAGGCCAGCTGGTGATCTCCTGGGCCGTATTAATGACCCTCTGGAGCGTTTTCCTCTGAGCCACTGTGCTGTTGCTGTACCATACACATATACAGTATGTAAGGATGCTCTCAATGGAGCACCAATAGGAGGACAGCAGCAGTCTCTGGGAGATGTTGTTCTTCCTGAGCATCCATAGGAAGTACAGTCTCTGCTGGGCCTTGTTAAGCAGTTTAGAGGTATTCACCACCCAGGTCAGATTAATTAATGTGGAGTCCCAGAAAGTGGAAGGCCGGCACCCTCTCTGCATGGTCCCCACTGATATGGAGTGGCAAAATGTCGGTTTTCTTCCTCCTGAAGTCAACAATGACCTCCTTAGTCTTTGAGGTATTAAGGAGCAGATTGTTCTCTCTGCACCACGTAAGCAATCTGAGTACTATAAGTAGGAGATTTCTCCTGCAATCCCAATCAACTATCAAGGGTTCAATTAATAAACTGTAAATAGCCTGTCTTTTCTTCTATGAGGTGATATTGGAAAATATCTTTTATTATAGCACCCCCATCAGGTCAATCCATGTACTTATTAAAATAATAATCATAATCACCTATATTTGGCCAAGCATGTTACACACGAGGAATTTGTTTCCGGGACAGAACCAAGGCAGCCATCTCAACTCAACCGATGGCTCTAACCATCAAGGGCAACTTGAGGGTGTGGTGTCTTGCCCAAGGACACTTCAACATGTGGACTGCAGGCACCAAGATTCAAACCTCTGACCCTCTGGTTAGGAGACAACTGCTCTACCCATTGAACCACAGTCACCCCCCAATTAAATACAGAAACTGTGCAGATACATCATCCCCCAAAGTTTCGTACACACAACTAATGACTGCAGTGTCCTCAACCCCCTCCTGCCTGAAAGCCTGTCTTGATCTATCTTCAATAGATCACTGGAGCTGTGTGTAGTCCCCTCATGCTTCAAAAGTTCCACCATCATTCCAGTTCCCAAGAAACCCTCCACCTGCAGACTGTTTGAACTCCTCCCCTCTGGATGGCGCTACAGGTCACTGTGCACCAAGACAACCAGGCACAAGGACAGTTTCCTCCCCTGGGCTATCACTCTGATTAACTCTTAACCCACAACAGTTTGACTGGACAGTAACCCTCAGTGCAATACCTGTAAATATACCTTATACATATAGATCTGTCAAATGCATATAGACTGTGTGTATATAGTACTTTATTTTTATTCCTAATGCACATTACTTCTTTACTTCTGTTCTCAGCCTTATATTGTTTACTTGCCACTGCTGCCTTACATAAGGACATGTACATACACATTGACAGCCGCTGTACCAGAGTCCAATTCCTCGTGTGTCCAACACACCTGGCCAGTAAAGCTGATTCTGATTCTAAATGTTTATAAACCTGTCGCTCTGACATCTGTAGTTATGAAATATTTTGAGAAACTGGTGTTGGCCCATCTGAAGGACATCACAGACCTACTGCTGGACCCCCAGTAGCTTGCAAATAAGTCAGTGGGTGATGCAGTCAACATGGCATTGCATTACACTTCTGCAGCACCTTGACACTCCAGGAGACCTATGCACTGATCCTTCAGTTCAGTGTTTAACACCGTCATCCCGGACATCCTCTACTCCAAACTCACCGAATTCAGTGTTACTGTTAGTAACTTTTTGGCAGCCAGGAGCCAGCAGGTGAGGCTGGGGAAAACTATATCCAGCACCTGACTAATCAGCATAGGTGCCCCCCAGGGATGTATGCTCTACCCGCTGCTGTTTTCCCTATACACCAATGACTGCACTTCAGGGGAGCCCTCAGAGGGTGTACTTCCTAGTGTTCAAAGGTTTGAACACAATTCTCAATAAATAAAATTTAAAAGTGTGTCAAGACTTTTAGCTGGTACTGTAGAAATTATATTGTACTCTAACCAGAATCCTGTCAAAGAAGAAGAAAGAACCTTGTGATCTGAACATTTTTTACTTTGACAGGAGTATTTTAAATAAACAGCTTGATCAAAGGGGTATATTCTGTTTTTTGTCAGAAGTCCATGGGGTGGTGGGGGTGAAATTGTTGTCTTTGTCTGATTACTACAACACTGATACTATTTGAATGCAACTAATATAGAAGCATTATAATGTAAAATAAAAATATCCAGCAGGGGTTGTAGCTATAGAAAATTATATTCAACAGTGTGTTGTGCCAAAATAATTTGAATTTGAATTACAACTAAGATAACGACCATGCACTTTACTGTTACCCTTCTCTTTATAAACAAATGAGCTTATGTGAATAAAAACCAAACTGTCACTTTGTTGGTTTTAAAGATTAAAAAGATTGAATGATTTTGGATGAAATCTATATACTAGTACATAACAGGCTCAATTATAGTCCAGCAGGACACATCAAATTAATCCCTTGGGGAAAGTATTAGACATTTATTGGAAATCTTTCTTTTCTTTTTGGCTTCCTACTTTAAAGACGTTATCTGCCAACAAGGAGCTGCCATGGCAACAGTCCTTCATTGCACTGTGAGGATTTACTGTAGTCATTATAACGATAGAAATCATTGTTTTATATTACAGAAAGGATCATGTCAGGTTCCTCAAAGATTCTCATTTCAGCAAGACACCTGCTTAATCAGGGTATCAAAATAATATGATAACATCACAGAGAGATGAACTTTTACCATCTCAAGGTCCAAGTTTGTTCAGTATATGGTAAAGTCATGTATGGTATTTAATTATGTGGTAGAAGCATTACCCTAGTCTTACCCTGAAATATAACCAGACTGTGGGGGGAAATGCTCTTGACTGTGGAAGGAAAGGCAGAACCTTCAGCCAGTCAGTGTCAAGTTCATTTTATTACAGTTGAAAAGGGATTACCCAATCTTTCAACCAGCAGGGGATTGATAGGGGATCACTAACTATGCACACACTTTCAGCACATTCCAATGATGCTGATAAACTTTGGAGTCTGACAGCCAGGTCAGGTAACAGAGAGGACAGAGAGGACTATGAGTTTTCTCTGAGTGGAACCTTTGTGTTGCAGGAACATGGCTGGCTTGTTCTAGGTCACACTGCTGAGTGATCCAGCTGGGGAACAGGGAGATATACTGCTCCACATTTTTGCGAAAGGAATGGCCATGAGGTCATGAAAGAGTAAAATGATCCATCTTCTTGGGACAATGAACATGTTTAGCTGGTGAACACTGAAAATGGACTCTTTGGCCTGAGAGTGGTCAGTGTGTGAGTAATCTGTGTAACTGGAAAAAGAACAGTTCTTGGTAGCACGCTTAGTAATTTTCAGGGCAATTAAAACTTGAACAAAGGTTGGATTCATCTTCTGGAATAAATATTGTGCAAATTGGCCAATTGTAGTCATGGTTTACATCCTATGTGAAAAAACTGCAACTTACACTATCAGACCCGCATTTTAATTTAGTTTAGGTGGCGGACAGAAACTAGTGAGGACAGACAACCAACAGGAGCCACAACCAAAATAAAATAATAGCATTTACATATTTGTAAATACATCCAAAATACAGCTTATTTAATTTTATTTTTCATTCATTCATTCATTCATACAGTACTATGTCCAGTTCTAGAAGTTATCCACAAGGTGGCAATACATACAAATCATCTGCATTTTCTCCGATTGCTGCTCTATCCAGCCCTCAATTAAAGACACTGTTTTACAGATAAAATGTGTTTCTTGCTCTTCACAACTACAGTCCTCAGAAATTTGAACCTTTTCATCCAAGTCTCTCCAGACTTGGGTGAAACATGGTTTAGACAAAAAAAAAACAAAAAAAAAACACTGCATTGACTGAGATTAAATGTATTAGTACATACAGAGTTATAGTGAAATAAAGAGATGAGACATGGACAAACAGCAGATTAACGTGCAATATATTTAATTCACTGTTCACGATGGATGAAGCGTTTCAACCACAACTCCAGTACCAATGTGGTATCGTTAGTGTCATGTCAAGTGCAATAATTATATTTGAGTGATTCATGTTAATTACCTTGAAAGTTACTCTTGATTTGTTCTGGTCTCAAGGTGCACATACATAGTTTATATATTGAAATGATTAGTACCATGCTGGTTTAGATTTTCTTATGATTCATGAAAACAACAGTGATTTCAAGTCACAGAATGCTCTTTAAATGTCATTTGAGAAAAAGCATTTTAATAAGAAAGCAGCCCTGTGATAGACTGGTGACCTGTCTGGGGTGTGGCTCATCTCCACACATGCAAACTCCACACAGAAAAGCATCAGGTTGGCCAGAGCTTGAACCCCAAACCATCTTGCTGTGAGGCAACAGCACTAACCACTGCATCACCATGCTCTTTTGAATGCAGCAAGTAGATCGTTTCCCCTCTCAAGCTGGACATTTTGTGGTTTAAATATTGATGATGAACGAGGCTCACGGTCCATCTACAAAGAACCTACATGTTATGCATTCATTACCATGTTTGACCCTGGACTTTAGCAGTCTCATAATTCAGACTGAAATACAATTTTGTTTACCTTTGCAGAATAAATCAATGGTGTGGGTGGTGATTCAACAGGTTTGGACTTCAGTGGGTAGACGCTGTGTTGGACTCTTGTGGCAGTATGATGTCAATATGTAGCCCATTTAAATCCAAATAATGGTGAAATAACTAGCATGCTTTATAAGAAACCAGTAAGAGTTGCTGGTGGAGTACACAAAACCCTATTATTAATTTTTGATCATGGCTGGATTGACCCGCAAAAGGACTTCAAGGCAAATATGAGCTGCTGAGCCTTTTTAACCTTTTGTTCCTTCCCATTTATACACAGTGTGCAGTATTTCTACGAAAGATTAAAGTTGTTATGAGTTTTATTTTGAAAGGTGTAGCGGGAAGTTGTATTTTGAAACAGTTCTGCATAATTGGCTGCACCTGGACTAAATTGAGCTGTTGAGAGCATCTGGTGTCCCGTGCTCTTGTTTACCTGTCCCCTACAGTGTTTTGGAGCTAACGCTTGAACAATGTCCGATAAAGCGGAGGTTAATCTAAATGGAGTCAAACAAAGTAAAGGCGTGTGGCTTGTAAAGGTCTGTTTACCTGTGTATTGATCAGAATATTGGAGGTCACATGAAAACATATGCTCATGCTGCTTTGACAGAGGCTGATGCTACCCAGTGGTTTCAGTTCTGCTGCTTATTTTCATCGCTAAAATAAAAAATGTATAAAAGTGATGCGTCTAGGAACCAAAAACAAACAAAACCAAAACAGTACGGCCTCCTTGTTCTGTTTATTTTGTACCTACTTAACTTTATTTTAATAATAAGCTCCTCCTCTTTTGCCAGGTCCCCAAGTATTTGCCACAGCAATGGGACAGGGCCACGGGAAAGCGAGAAGTTGGAAAGATCACCATTGCCAAGTATGTGCTTCTTTCTGAATCTTCATTAACAAGATTCTATCCTCTCCTTATGATTATCAATATAAGAGCTACAACTGGCTGATTGGCAAGAAAATTGTCAAATAATTAGAGTGTTAAAAATGCATTTGCTAGTTTCAGCTTCTTGGCTGTAAGTTGGCCTTTTTCATGCTTTGAATTGTTGATCTAATAGAACAAGCTATTTGAAGATATTGCCAGGTGTTTGTAATTGTGAAGGGCTTTTGTCACTGTTTTCTGACATTTTGCAGACTAAATGGTTGTGCCCATTCATCAGAAAAACAAGCCACATGGATAAATAATGATCCAAAAATTGTGCAGAATTAAAATAATTATTGGTTGTAGGTCTAATCATTCTACTTTTTCTGTCTTCTCACACAACCGGCAGGAAGGAAGGCAAAACAGAGGTGAGACATAATACTGCACAGACACCTTGTACAGCAGACCTGTGTGACTTTTGGGTTTGTGGCATTGAGTAACACTTGCACTTCTAACTGTGACTTTTTATGCATTGTTTGGAGCTTATATTCTACATTTACTCAAAGTTATATGACAGCTTTCCCTTGTTGTTTATGGTGTTTTCCCAGTTCTTTGTTGCATGATCCCATCACTGTTTGCTGCTGCACTGACCTAACTTCCTCACAGGGATCAATAAAGTTTCATCATATCATATTTGACCTTAACTGATGAAAGACAGAGTTAATCTGGGTTTTCAGCAGCATCTTGACTCAGCTTTGTTTATCAGGTACGTTTCAGCCTGAATGAGGAGCTGACTGCTCTGGGTGCTGCTGAGGAAAAGGATGGATCACTGCAGGTCCCGACGGTTCATCCCATCACTATGCACACAGTGGGTGGACAAACCTTGGCTGTCTTCAGCCAGAGCAACTCAGGTCAGTC
This sequence comes from Monopterus albus, assembly GCF_001952655.1. NCBI lineage: Eukaryota > Metazoa > Chordata > Actinopteri > Synbranchiformes > Synbranchidae > Monopterus > Monopterus albus. The sequence goes on along the minus strand of NW_018128026.1, from coordinate 862,598 downwards.
CTGCATTATGTTTATGTGGTTCTGGCAAGAAACTGTCAGAGGATTAGAGGGATGCAATGGTTTTCAGAAGGTTTGCAGTAATTATGTCAGCAGGACAACATGGACCCTGGTGTAGGTATTAGGTTTATTTATTTATTCATGAGATTGACCCAAGATCTGAAGTAGTAAGACAGCAAATGAAACTTAAGGCATGTAGATGAATTTTAATGAGTTTTAAGTCTAGAATTAACTCTGAGAAAGTGGTAGTAAGAGACAAAGACCAAGAGACAAATCCTGAATCTGCTCCACTGCCAGCTGGAAGAGAACATCTCAGTTTATTCAGCATAGTAGCATACTGTAGTAGTCTTTCTAGTTTATTATGTTTTCTTGGTTTGGGGAAAAGCTGCTGTTGAGAGTCTATGTTGATTGCAGTGTAAAACTCGTGAGAATACTCAGTGGCTTCTGATTTTTTTGGAGAGTGTTTGCTGCTAGGCACGATGTGTCATAGTGCTTTCTGAGCCACATGGATCTGCGGGGATTTGCATCAGAAGCAGAGCTTTAAAAATACTGTAGCTGCCTGCAGCTGTGGGGTTTAGTGTCTAAAAACACGTAACCTGAGTATTTCAATTAAATGCTACCTTTGGATGGGTTAATTGTATTTATCAGACCACTTGAAAGTAAATAAAAATGTAGATTTATTATCTTTCAAGACAATAAATTACAGAAAAATATAATGAAAGGTGTACTTAAAGGGAAATGAAACCAAAGACTCAACAGTTTCTATACTCCAGTGATAACTTTAATTTAGTGAAATGGTAAATAAATAGCAGCAGGTTGCAGGGTGTTCAAGTCAGCAAAGTGTCTAGAGTAGTCCTGTGTCTTTCAGAGTACCAGAGCTCAGTAACAATTGAATAACAAGCACCTGAAAGGGTGCACATAACTGGGTGTTCATAGCATAAAAATAACAAGCATGTTTTGAGCATACACAATCACAGCTACATTAGTTGCCAAAATTTTAGCGTAAATGGAAAGTGTGAATCAGAATGGAGCAGTGCAGAGTTTTGTAGTGCAGCTTGGCATGAAAAAGGATGCAAGTGTGATGGCACCAAGAGTGACAGGACTTAATATACAGTAAATAGCAGCTAAAATATGACACGCTTTCAGAAAATACAAGAATGTTTCTTGCTGATTTTTGTTTTTAAATAGGCTAGTATGATCAAACTTTTCTCAACTTGTACAAAAGCAAACTGCAAAAATGTACTGCAGAGTTAGTTCATAGCTGTTATTGCACTGTACAGTAAGTGGAATCATGGGTAGTACATGTTGATGTGGGACATTACAGCAGATTTATTGACATACATTACAGTATTTGTGTCCAAATCAGTAGTGACTGAATAGACAGTCCAATGTGTTTACTGTTTAGAACGATGTTTAACTTGATATGATTTGTATGCCAGAATTGAAAATAGTGGCTGCTCTTGTGTTGTCAGTGGTGCATGTGGATGGCAGACACAGTAGATGTTTTTGCTCAAGATAATCCGTTTTCTTTCCCCAAGGGTTTTGTTGAAGTATTGATTTGGCTGCTGTGGTTGACTGGAAGACGGTGCTGGAGCCAGACCATAATGTCTATAGGTTTAGATGGCCTTTCCCTAGTTTACTCGTGTGTTTAAATTGGTTGGTATTGAGTCCATTTCACATGGTTTTCTGTCTGATTCAACCAGTTTTGCAGGGTGCATGTTTCCAGTGTTTGAAAGTAGTGATCTACATGTAATTGTAATTCTAGTAGTGTAACTACACGTTGCAGTAGCTTGCTGGTAGTGCATTCACATTTGCATAGTGATTTTGCCATGTTTGCGTAGTTAAATATTGAAACTACAAACAGTTTTGGGCCATGACAGTAAAGGAGTGATTTATTTATTTTATTTTATTATGCTGCATGTGAGCAGCTTTACAGCGTTGCATGGATAGTTTCAGATCCATACAGAACCAAAAGTTGGATAAGAACCCTGAGAGACTGTTCATGTGTCATATAAACAAGAGATACTGCTCTGAAAAGGAGAAAGAAAGGCCCATTATTTAGACCAGTGTTCAAGCTGTTCACACTGTATAAAAAGGTGCGAGCTGAAGACGGTTTTAGTTGTGGAGATTATCAATCAGGTGTTATAAAATGGACAAGTTTAAAAGAATGAACATTGAAATCAGTCATTATCACTCATTCTGGCTAAGATGACGATTCACAGCTGGCAGGTACAAGTGGGACAGGGAGGAAGGGCTGCTGGGAGTGTGGGGGCTGCTTTCATGCTCTGCTTTAGGATATGTGGCAAATTAGGTTGGATGGTTATCTTACATAGTCAGCTTTGGCTTTAGTGTGTTTGTACAGTCTGTGGTTCCTAAACTATTAGCCAACTAGCTCGCTATGATTAGAACATCCCTGTGGATGGGAGACCGCAGGCACGGCTGAAATGACCAGTTTTCGCTAAGTTTATGGTTATATAACAGGTATTTTGATAAACAGACCCACCAGGATTCTATGGCCTCTACCAACACCTGAGGAAAACATAACCACCAAATGCTCCACTATGAGTGTGTGCAGTCATTAACTGTGTCCGTCTGTAGTTTGCTTTGGAGCTGTTAGTTTACAGTAGGCTTTTAGTGCTTTTTATCGCTGAAAACAGTTGCCTGCTGTAGACAAAAATGCTGGACTGGACACTTGAGCTGGAACTCATAGAAAGCCTTGGGGAGTTGCAGATTTGGATGATAATTCTCTGTAGGCTCAACACTATAAGCAACTTTATTTAGTTACATTGTATTTGTTACAAACATATTCAACTGTTTTAAAGGACATTTGCAAATGTGTACTAAACTACTAGTGTAAAGAGTGGAGAGAGAAGATGGAGAATGACTGAAAATGAGCAAGGAAGAGATGTAAACTACACTGAAACTGAGATTCAGTTTTAGTGCATAGTTTGTGTGGAGGTTAGCAGACATTTGGAAAGAGCTAGAGCTACAGATTAGAGTCTCTCTAACATCCAGATGTTTACCTGTGAGAACAGTCTCGTGTGAGTGACGCCCCTCACTTAGTATATTCAGTAGAAAATACATGTCTGTATGAAAATGGTATTACTGAGCCAGGGTTATGTTTGTTGTCTCTGTTGTTTCCTAATATAAAACCACAGCTCAACTGACAAGATATTAGAATTTCTGCATGTTACTGCCATGACAACAGATTTCTCCTCGGCTTCTCCTCTCTTGAAATAAACTGGCAGGGGCACATCCCACAGCCACAAGGTTTATTCTGTCACTGCCCTTATGTGCTTTAGATGCACACACACGTGCATGTGCGTTATTACGTCCTGCATTTGGTAATGGATTTATTTCTTTGTCAAGGTTTCTTCTATTATTTATTTATTTATTTATTTTCTTTTTCACCAAAAACAGGAACCATTCAGAATGCTAAAATGTGCTAATGAATCTTTAAAAAGATACATTTAGATTAAGGAAACACTGCTAAAGCTTTGCATTTTAGTGTCAAAGAGGATCATTAGTATTATATTGTTGTGTTTTTGAATGTGGAAACATGGCATTCAGGAGGCGTAAAAACCTCTTGGTTTTTCTTAAAGGTGTCAGTGCTCCAGATGGCTGGCTTGACTGTGAAAGTGCACTGGAACCAAGAAGTAGGATAATGTCCTCAGAGATGTGGTGGTGTGTGGTCTCTGTTTACCTGACAGACGCTCAGCTCCACCCACACTCGCCCACAAGAAGGTGTACTGCATGACACCAGTCTCCCACTCGCTTTCTGCAGTCCGGCGCTCTCAAGCGCACACATGCACAGGCAGTTGTCCAACCTCACTGTACTTACATGTACACGCTTGTACTGGTTTTATCTGCACTTTCGCTCTCACACTTTTTGCCTCACACCTACACACATTTCACCAGTTCTTGACACCTTGGACAGAGCAGGGTTGTGTTTTGAAATGCTAATTTACATGTGAGAAACTCAGTCAAATGTATAATCAGCTATCAGTCTCAGATTTTAAAACTTAAATATGTTATATATAGGATGAAGGTAGATATCAAATAACCAGTTTTTAAGTTTTAGGTCAGACAATATTTACTCTGAACTGTCTGATTAAGAATTAAATCCTGAATATACTACAGTGTAAATATAATAGTGCTAAAGTAAAACACCAGTACTACTGCTATTTAAGGTATCCTACTACTCACCACTAACCTTAATACTGCCTCTATTTCTGTTGCAGTACCACTACCACATAATGTGCCAGCACACAGTTTTGCTCGTTTTGGACTTTTTTAGAATCTGCAACACTCTAAGTTGTTTTATTTCAGAGGCTAACATTTGATTCTGGGGATCATTGTCAGTTTTGGCACCTGAATTTCATTTAGTTTTAGACTTAATCTTATGATCAAACATTAATACAGGATGATTTCTGTAACAAATATTTAGATGGCAATTTAGATGATTGACTACTCACATTTAGCCTGGAACATGGTTTTGACTGGTACAGAGTGAGGACATTTTAGCCGGTCCTCACTTCCTGAAATTGCTTTTTGAGGGTTAAGACTTGGTTTTAGGGTTCAGGTTAGAATTTGATTTAGATTAGGGTTTGGCTTTTAGTTCTGATGGTTAAGGTAAGGGGCTAGGGAATGCATTATGTCAGTGAGTGTCCTCACGCACTTGCAGACATTCACGGTTCCGAGAACATTTGGCTGTATTTCCTGCACCACCAACAGGTCAGAACACCCTCTTGTCTAACACAGCTGATAAAAGGACAACTCTAAAACTAACTAATGAAATTCCTATTAACCTCTGCAATTAGTTATATTAACCTGTATTAACACATTGTTAACATGCTAGCTTAAAAACTAAAACAGAAGAAAAAGTTTTATATTTTTATTTTGTTTTCTGACTTTTAAGTACACCATATTCCAAATAGCGTTAGTATTGTGTTTGAGTATTACATAAAATAAAGACCAGTGATAGTTCACAGTATGTGATATTTGATTGTTGTTACCATACTAAGCTCACGCAATTATTCCTACATCATCAGCAGCAAAATGGGTTATGCCAGCTGTATAATTCAGCCAGTCATTCAGTGTCCAATATAATCCAATATTTCAGACTCTATAATGCATTCCTCCACCTCTCTTATGCAAGTATTCAATGGGGTAACAATAGCGAGAGGTTGCTAATGGTGACCGTCAGTGATTGAGACGTACACGGATGACATGGCTTTTGTATTGTTAGGCCGCTATCTAAATGTTTCTCCATTATTTCCCCTCTCGCTGTTCTGGTTTGTTCCGGCAAGGACCAGGTATTGATTAAGAGGTTGCTAAGCAACAGGCTTAGTTGCCACAGAAGCGTGCAGAGGAGAACAGAAAGCCAGATGTAATGTGCTGCTCTGTTACAGTGTGAAGCTCTTCACTAAAACTTTGCAATCCTTGAGTCTTTAGAATTGACTTAAAAACACAAATGAGGAAAAAAAATTTTTTGTATGGCATTGCATCTTTGAATATTCACTTTGACACTGTCGTGTGTTGATTTTAAACACGCCAACTACATCCTTGTTGAATGTAAGGGTGTAATTGTTTTTGCTCCATTGCATTCCGGTCTATTAAGCATGGACATAGAAAGTGACTCTAGAAAGATGGTTTATTCTGACACTGACATCAGACCTGATGTTTAATGTTCATGTTTTAGATAATTGTGTAATAATACGTGCATGCACCAGCTTAGTGTTGTAGCATGTGTGTGTTTTAATACACTTTTTATGTAATAACTATAATTTTATTTGACACCAGACAACCATAAAAATGTGTTACCAACTGATACTCCTACAGCTGCCGCCTGCTAATAGAGCTAGCTTGTTCGATTAACGAGAAATCACATCTCTGAAGATGGCAGAACAAATTTCCCTTTGGCATTACTTGGAGAGACTGACCACATATTCTCAATCTAGGTGGTTCAAATGTAATAAAGTGGCATAATACCAGTCCTACTGATGCAAATGGTAACGGCTTTGAGCGTGGCTCTAAATCTCTGCCGTCGGGCTCTCGCCCAGCTGTCGCTGCATAGAGTTGTTCTTTCCCCAGCTGTGGGCTGTCACATCGCTGGGCTCCTTCAATCCTCATCTCACACAGCAGGGTGTACTGAGTGACAGCACTTGGTTTCCATTGACATTGAATGGGCAGATGTCACTAATCCAAGGCTTTTTCTCCTTATGTGCTCAGCAGGGCAGCTGCACACTTTGGTCACAGGGGGATCCATACAGTCAACAGCCTTTCCAAAGGTGAATCATTTCTTTAAAAGTCCTGTATCTAGATTATGCTACAGATCAGCACCAAAATCTGCTCAGTTGTTCTGAGTCAGACCCTACCTCTCCAAAAAAAAAATCATCAAAATGTTTACTTTTTGAGTTATGCTGTAAACAAACAAACGCAGGTAAAAAAAATAACCCCCATCCTTGGAAGAAGTAATAACTGACAAAGGGTTTTGAACTTGCTGAAGTCGTTTTGCACATCTAAGCATCTTCTCCATAGCAGTGGGGTCAAAGCTTATGGGTATTACTGAAAAGAATTAGATTTCTTACAAATGAAGATGAAACAAATAAAAATGGATAGCCAACAGTGTACGGTTGCGTTGTTCAAGAGACACCTCTGCTTGTTTTAGGGAATGCTGATAAATACCGCAGTACACTTATAAATACTACAGTTGACTCACCTGTAATTGGGAAACAGTTATTCATCAACACCAGGTTTTTTGTTGTTGTTTTTTTTAATCGCTGAGTACAGCAAGAATTCGAGCAGTGATTCAGAGGCCTGAAGCAGACAATCATTAATGTTTGTGTGAAAGGGAAAAACAGCTGTTTTTTGTCTCTGTCTGAAATCCCTATTGTGTAGTGAGCATTAAACCAATAGAACTGTTCAGGCTGTTGGTTGGAACCTGGTCAGACTGTTGTAGGTGTTTTTATTGAAGGAGTGTGGATGGCTTAGCTTTGTAGGTTCATTCCAAAAGTGTAGCTCATGAATCGCTGAGGGTTTAAAGAGGAATATCTCTTGACTGAATACCTCTTGAAAAGCTTGACTTTGTAGTTGGATGACACCAACAACGCATGCTTTCGGCACTACATCTGACTTCATTCACAAGGCTTTAGCAAGCCCACAGTGCGACTTTGGCGCTCATCTCCAGCTTTCAGCAGTTCTTCATGCTGTACTGGAAGCTGTGCTGAATGGTCGGGCTGTTTCCATAGCTGACATGAAGCAGCAGTCTTGGTATTTCTTCTTTAGGGGATTTAAGATTGTGTTCTACCTATGTTAATCCAGTGGAACACTTCAGAGAACTCAATCCTCTGGGGCAAACTCACTGTCAGAGCTGGTCGAAACTGTCAGCTCTCTTGTTGCACTGTGCTGTGCTCTCTCACAGCAACATTGGAATTGCATGGAGAAAATACCATCCTGTAAATGAGTATCATAGATATTGTGGAGAATTAATTTCTAGCCCCCCTGACGTTTGCTTTGCAGCATTTGTTTATCCAAGGAAATTCATTTGAGCTCTGTGCTCCTTTGTTTACTGTTTGACACATTCACACTTAAAGCTGCCTTAACTAACTTCTCCTTCTAATATTTGACTGCTAAGGCTGAAGTGAGAGTCAAAACAAACTCAAGCCGTATCCCATCTTCTTCTCCTTCCACTCCTCTTTGCCCCTCCTGTTTGTTGGTGTAAACTATGGTGACTTCTAGATTTATCTTAGAATTTCATCTGCATCTCTGCACTTGTAATTTCACTAGTCAACACTGGTATTATGTCTCCTGTTTCAGCAATCAGTCTTTTGAGAGGGTTGTATTATTTCTCTCATCACTGCTGCATTTCAAATGAGGGATCCAATATAGTTTTACAGCCCATTTTTGTATTTAACATCCAGAAGCTTAGCTGATGTACACCAGTGGGTTTTTAGTGGTAGTCTAGAGTTGGCTATTTCATTTTGTGGGAGTCAGGCACACTGGCACACACAGAGTATCACATTATTGTTAGACCAGTGCATGGCCTGGCTGGAAGCTCATATTGGCTCTTTATTAAAAATGTAATAATAGCCTGTAGGTGTTGTCCTCATCGGAGATGACGGAGGTTTCTCCACACTCAGGCCACACACAGTCCATATGTCTGCATTACTTTTAAGGTTGTCTGAGCAAGAAAATCATTTTGTGCTGTGTGGGAGGCTTGTACTCAGCAGTAACAGAGCTCTCCTCACTCAGCCCCAGAAAGCTTTGCGGGACTTAAAGATTCCAGTTGAACAAGTTGGAGACGTGGTTTATGAAGGAATGTGCAGAATTTTCACACAAATTTTGATGCAACAGTGATAACGCATCAGAACCAGATGTGTGCTGATTACTAGTAGTTACAAAATCTCATCTTTATTATAAAATATGTATAATTCAGCCACCTAAGGAGGCAAATGTTTGCTTTACTTATTGCCCTATGGCCCATAGCTGACTGTACAAAGCAGTTTCATTGTTTGCCTGGACACACAGAGACTAATCACTACTCTTGCATGTAAACTTTTAAAATACTGATACCAGCCCCGAGTTTTCTTGTTGTTTGCTTAGTTTGTTGTAATTTAAAGAAAATAATCTTGAAATTGTCATCTGTCAGTGTAATTCCTGGCAGTGTGATATACAGTATCAATAAAAAGTTGAATTCTTCTCCACTTGCAGCCCATAATGTCCTTTGTCTTGGCCTGTCATCTGATGAAATCTACCGCTGCTTTCACACCTGAGCTGTTCGGTTCAGTACAAGTGAACTCTGGTACGCGCCTGTTCAGTGTAATTCATTTGGGCTGGTGTGAAGAATGTCAGACTGGTTTAAAGGGAGGGTCTTGGTCCATTTCCAATTCCAATCAAACGAATCAACAGGTTTTTTGTAAAAAAAAAAAAAAAAACCCTGCTCATTTAAAAATGTTTAAGATGCAATATTATCAAGCTTGATAAGCAGTGTGTACATTTATTTATATTGATCATATGGTGACTAGTGGTTAAGGAGCAGCGCTCTCGCCGCTGCAGCCTGGGTTCGAGTCAGGGTTGCATCAGGAAGGGCATTCGCTGTAAATCACGTGCCAAATGTCAACATGTGAATCGTCAGTGAGGCGATTCGCTGTGGCGACCCCTAAACAGGAAAAAAGCCGAAGGTTACATTCATGCACATGCGCATCAGCAAGCAGGTACAACTGTGCTTACCCTGTTCTGGGTAGAAGTATATGACACAGCAAGCCCACAGAACAACACCCAGAATATTGCTGTAAAAGATGTTTCTTCAGCCTCTTCTTACCGGTTAGTGATTGTTCATTACATGTGCTTGATTTGCACCCTAAAAATACTGATAATGTCTATTATCAGTTACAGCAACAAGAAATGCCCCGCCTATACAGTATGAATAAATCTCTTAAAATATTATCTGTATCTATAGATCATCAGGCCTTGTGCTTGTGTCTGTGATACCAAAAGATGGGATTAATAATTTTCTCTCATTAGTGCTTAAAAATGCTACTGATATATCTCCACATTAGGATGAAAAGAGCACAGTAACAGAACTCAAATATTGGCCATCGGTGCTTAAATTATTAACATACAGTGGACGCACATAACACACACTATCACGTGAACACACGTCTGTTGCACCCAGGTTGTGTTAATCACCACTTTCACACATGCAGTAGGAAGGTGGAGGTCGGGTTGGCTTATATATTTTTTTTCTTCCTCCACCTCAGGCCGTTTCTTGTCTCTGCGCTGTTGGAATCCTACTTGTGTGTAATCTTTTTCTGCTCTGTTCTTTGATTATGTTGTCATAGTTTATTTCTTTTTTTACTTTTTTCTTTTTAAAAAGACACTTTCCCATTCAGTTAAAGGGAAAAGTATGGCCAAAAATTTGACTGGTAGTGTAGGCTGAAGATTATTGGTTCTTAAAAATTCCTGAAATAAGGATAACCGCTTTAGGACAAGTGGTTTTATCTCACTTCACTGGCAGAATGGTTTTTCTTAAAAAAAAAAAAATAAAAAAAATCTTTAGAGCTAAATCTGTGAACAATGTACGATGTACCAGAGTCAAATTCCTTGTGTGTCCAACACACCTGGGGGGGAGGGACATTTTGGAACAATTAGTGCGGAAAAAGCTAAGAGTTAAAGTAGCAGCTGCTGGAATCTTGTCTAAAAATATCTACATATATTATTGTAATGAAAGCAGCTCCCTATACTCTTGATCCCTTTGCCTGTCAGCATCTGTTTCTCATTTCTTTTTGTGACTGAATAATAAAAAGTGTGCTGCTGCTGCCTTTTTTTGGCTGAGCTGAGAGTAGAAGTGGAAGTGGCCTGACTTCCCCTTCTCCTCATCATCACCCTGTCTTTCTTTCTCCTCCTACTCTGCCATCGCCTCTTTCCTGAGTTGAAAGATAAAAACTTGGGGTATCTTAGTCATTTTCTGGCCGAGTGGCACCACACAACTAAGGCATCACAAAAAGGAGCGGTGTGTTGGAGGGAGAGAGCGGCTTGCGATATAGGAGTTTGCCTGGCAACAGGTGAAAAGACCGAGATGAGACTGTTGATAGTAGTATGGTTTGATCCTTTCTCACCTCTCTTACCACCTCTCTCCTCTTTTGCCACCTGCACCTCCTGCCTTTTATAATCCTTCGCTTGCTTTTGATGAGGTGTGGATCACTTTGACCCTGTGACTAATCAGTAAACTAGTCACTACCATAAAAAATGCATGGAACTGATCTGCAATTAAAAAGGTTTGGGGCTTGATCTTGTTGACAATGAAGTATCAGTTTTAGGGTGAAATCTGAACAGCAGAGGTTCCCTGACATCGCCTCATAAAGGCGTTCACATTTACTTTGTCTCACATGGTGTTAAGTGTGTGTTGTGTGTTTGTCTGTGCTTGTGAGGAGTAGGCTGTAAATGAGGTTTTGCCTAATGTCAGAGGTTGATGTGGGTGTATGACTCATGACGGGGGTGGTGGCGGCTAGGCTGGCAATTTGACGACATTGCCTGCTGGAGCAGATGGATTCAGTCGCACGCTTAGAGGGAAAGTGAGTGTTGCTGTTCATTCAAAGGTGGCTGATTGTTGCTCTCCATGTAGGGACACTTGGTAAAGGTGCACAAGGCAGCTCTGTGTAGTTGAATTTCCAAGAGGCATATTAAATTGTTTTACAGAGGCTTTTCCAGTCTAGCTTGAATAAATGTGGAGGAGTTGAAAGCTGCTCAATGTTTGGAATTAATTTAAACGTTTCCACTCCCACTTTTTTTTCCATAAATGGATCTTGATGCATCCTTGCTTCACATAAACCAGGCTAGACTTGTTTTGCGTTAGCTTTGGCACCGGCAACACTTTCCACTGCCAAGAACAGCTCTTTTGTCCTTAAACACAACCACCATGCACGTTTTTGTGAACCAGTTTAATAAGCCTTATATGATATGATATTGTCTAATTTGCACCGGTGCAGTTAACTTAAATTTAGCTCTGATTTGCTAGACAGTTCCCCCATCCAGATACTTAAGGATTTAATTTGATTTTTTGTTTTTTTTAAGCTTTATTTTGGTATGGGTGTATGTAAGAAGAACACACCAGTTTTACACAGTGTTTAGTTACTGTTAGTAACTGTTATGACAAGCTCTCAGTCTGTGGAAGCAAATGCATAATGCTGTCTGTAGCTCTGGAAAAGCATTACCGAATTCTGAGAAAATAAACCTGATGATGGGCTTGTAACAGAAAACTTGTTTGAGGTAGGTTTTTTTTGACATATGTTGGCATTTACTGGGCAGGGAAAGTCTGAAAGATGCAGCTGAGGAGTTTTATGGGAAATGTGGGATTCAGCATTTTTGGAACATTACTCATAGGTAAAGCTAAAATATCTCTGCTTCTGCTGTGTTGATTTGGAAACCTCTGTTTTTTTATGTGTCCCCCTAAAATCCCCCATATTTGTGGACATTATTTAATAAATCACTGGCGTAAGTTTTTAATTACTGTCTACTTATTAGTTTAGGTTCGGAGGAGGTATTTGTACTTTCCATCACTTGTCTGTGATGGACTGTGTGCTTTTTCCTTGGTAAAACCAAAGCAGCAGTATCCATGTGATGTCATCTTGTTACATTATACACTGTAGTGGTGGGAGGATACTAAATACCACCCAGAGAAAGTCATCTCTGTTCCCATTTTTTATTTGAACCTGTATGAGGAGGTCATAAACTCTCCTGTATCACTTTAAAGAGGGAGACCAGTTCAGGAGATCATTTATTCGCTCTGTATCAACAAGGATGATAAATAAGGTTATGACTAGATAATTATAACGTTTTTGAAATTAGAAATAATTACACTGCTCATTACCAACAGCGATGATGACACACATCTGAGTGCAGTGGAGTTGAAGTCCTCCTTGAGGGAAAAGGGCAGGCGTTATCTCACAGACTGGCCCACTTTTAAAATGCCAAACATCTTTGCTAGATCGCGGGGTGGGGTGAAAAGGTTCTGCAGATGGACTGTGGTGGCAACAAGCTCATTAAAATGATTAGTCATTAAACAGGTGGCCTAAAGGTAAGAACAGAGCGAAGCAAATTTTAAATGAAACTGTTAATTGATGATGTGAGACAACAGTTGTTCTATGGTTGTGAGGTTTGGCTTTTTCTACCTGAGTACATCTGCAAGTGACAGAACGTTGTCCTGCTCATGTGTTACAAGCTGAAGAAGTAATAGGCTGAGCAGGAGTCTGGTACAATTACAGTAAGATGATTCATTATTGGTTAAAATTATTCTAGAAAACCAAAAGATAGTTGAAAGTCGATGCAGAGCAATATCACTTTAACAATGTTCCTCCCTGTTTCAGTGGTTGACGGGTACATGGTGTACAGGTGTGTCAGGTTGTTTGTGTTCTTTTTATGCTGCTGGTTGTGAACAAATAAACTTAATTTCAGCACATTTTAAAGATGGTCTCTCTGATATTACATTTAATTTATGTAACGTAACCTCCAAACAATAAAAAATGTATTCCCAGAAGGATTTGACAGGCTGCTACACCAAGCAGTGGCATTAAACTGTACAGACGTTCCCAATCACTCTTCAAAACACTTTGAACCAATAGTTTGTGTCACTTTTATTTGTAAAATATTCACAATGAAAAGTAATAGACAATGTTGTGACACTGGCTTCACAGAGGCTCACAGCACTAACAAACACACAGTTTATTAGTGCACATGCATCATGCTAGATTCAAAGCCCTTACAATAATCACATTTCTTTGCACTTAATAAACTCAACTTGTTGATATGATCTGAGAAACAGTTTGTTGCTTCAGTGTGATTTGGATGTGAAGTTTGTTAGTCCATCCAAAACTACCTCATTGCACAGTTGTTTCCCCTTCAGGCACAAAAGAGGCTAATAAACTAAACACAAGCTATTAAACCAGCTAAACACAACACACACAGTGTACAGCAGCGCTCACACACAGACTGTAGTAAAAGCTGAGTGGCACAACAGTGCACATCACCGCTGGTTATGACAGAAGCAGTTTCTTTGCAGAGACGAGTCCAACTGATAAAGCTGTTTATGTTCAGAGCCTTTGTCTTTGCTATGAAAGGATTCACTGTTGGCTTGTCTTCATATTAAAAAGTGGTACTTTTGTGTGAGATCTAATCACAGCCAATTTAGATATCATAGATGCTAAGTTGATTTGGATCACTCTGAACTCTGTAAATACCAGCATACAAAGCAATGCGAAGGTTGATGCCAACGTGCCATTCTGCTGATAATGATCGCCCAGACTAATCAAATCCTGTGACTGTAAACTAACCTTGTGCAGGAAAAATTTAAACACTGTCCTGTAAGACAGTTCAACCCATCTGGTTTTCTTCTTGCACCCATGACACATTACATGTTAGAAGATCTTTGAGCCAATACCTTCATGTTTGCAGGGTGTGAATATAGTATCAGGCATTACTCTTTTCTCTTTCATCCTTTCCCTCTCCTCTTCTTTTCGTCCTGTTTCCCTCCGTTCTACTTGACAAAGTGCAGGGCCTCAGCTGCCACCACAGAGCCTTTGCTGCTGTCAAGGCTAGTGACCAGCTTGAAGCCTGATTTCAGTGCTAGCATCACTGTCTCTAGTTTTAGACAGTCAAGTGTGCACAAGAATGTGCTGTCCTCCTTGAGAACGAGCCGCGAGCCAGGCTCTGATTTGATGAAGTGTCGGAACTGGATCACGTTGGATGACACCACGAATTCTTCCGGGAAACCATCCAGACGGCTCTTGGAGATCTGCACCAGCCGCCCTTTGACCTTCTCGATGAAGGCGGGGTCACTGCAGTACACCTTTAGGCCATGTGACCTCTCATGGCTATCCGTCACCTCCAAAAAGGCTGGTTCCCGCTGAGCTGCCCTCTGATTTTCCCACTCAACCACAGCCTCCACCAGTTCACTCAGACGGTAAAAATCAGCCTCTCGTCGCAGGAGTCCCGCCTCTCGGAAGTCGTCGGGTAGCTGGAGCTCTCCGGTTCGCAGGTAGTTGAGCACATGGCGAAAAACTGGACCATCTCTGTCAATGAATGGATTGCCCATTGAGTCAGTTTGCTGATCTGGCTTCTTACCATTGGCCAGCTCTTCTAGAAAGGACCCCAGGTGCTTGGCAAGAGTGGTCCGGTGGGCGGTGTACAGGAACCCTCCTACATTGAGGGTGATGGTGCCTGAGGAGGGTTTCTTGAAGCTCTTGCTGGGCTGCAGCAGATCCGGGTTGATGTGCCTCAGTTCACTTTCCATCCTTCTGAGGTTCCATTCCATTCTCCAGTCACCCTCTCCAGCCTCAACCCAGCCTCCTCGGAGCTGGTCTGTCTGTGTGCGTGCAGTGTTTTTTTCCTCTCTCTTTTGGAGCTGGCTGTGTGAGTCTGTGGCGCTGCTGAAAAAAGGAAAAGGTGTTGTCAGCTGTCGTATAGTGAGAGTGAATGTGTTTGAGAGCGTGTGGTGGTAGAAGGGTGAGTGCTATCTGGCAGAGGCACTACAGTGAACTGGGAGCTGAAAACAGACTGGTTCTCTGTACTGCTCAGTGTCCCTCCTCTCCCTCTCCCTTTCATTAGGAGTGGGTGGGTAGACAGCGTCACTTGCAGGGAGGAGAGAGAGGGAATATGTGAGCAAACAACAGAAGAGCATGGATTCCAGGAGCTCTTTTTTTCCTGCTCTCTTTCCATAATTATCGCTGATAAACAAGGCACAGAGCTGAGCTCTAGCAATTAGATCTTGTGCGCACACACACACACACACACACACACACACACATACCCCCTCCCATCACCAGATGGAGGGAGGGATGCAACCATAATCTTTTCGGTGTGAAACTGTTTCAGCTTGTGTGAGGCTGAACATGAAACTCCTTTTGCAGCCAAATCCATCTGTTTACCACACAGCACTTCATACAGTATGAACTGGAATCTGTTGGAACAGCGGTCCAGCATAATTCAGGGGTTTTTCTGGCATGCTCTTTCTGCCTCACCTCAGGTTATGATGGGAAGAAGTGGGCTGTTTGCTTTACTTATGTACAGTAAATGAAAGCAACAGGGAATGCATTGGTTTTCTCTTTAGCAGGGTAACAAGCAGTCCCCTGTCGAATGTTGCCTGTGCTTTGATTGACTGGCTTTGGGTCCTGTCGAAGGAATGGACCAATTACAGTCAATGCTAGTCAGGTCACGAAGGACAGGTCTTGAATTGGCCAGCGCTTGGGCCTGGAGCCTCCCTCAGGGAACTACTGTAGACCACTGTGTGTGTGTTTCATGTGACTGTCTCGACCCTAGTGCAACTGCAGACGTGTAAAAATCAGTTCATGTCCAATGTGGGGAATTGCACAGAGGGCGTCTAAATAGTATACACAGTAGTGCATAAATTATATTTGAGATGTTTAGTTTGTCATCAGTTACACAGTACCATCAGAGAGGTGTCTGATTGGTCCCTGATTTGTTCTGGTGTGTGACAGTTAGCCCAAACATGCAGCCAGACTCATAAAGAACTGTCTTCAGAAGGACTTGTGCAACAGATGGTCTGGCCCCAACATCGTGAGTTAGTCTGGGATTATGATGAAGAGGAAGACACTGAGACAGGAGTTGTTCTCGCAACTAAAGAAATTATTATTCCATAATTACAGGTGATGACAGAACAGCTTATAGTACTGAATTACATGTAGCAAAGTCTGTCCATTTTGTGTTATATCTGTGGTTGCTAACACAGAGCATGCTTTCGTTGTCTCCATTTGGAGTGTGAGTGTTTGGTCTTTAGAGATCGTGCAGCTAAAAATCAGCGTGTACTGAGAGCATGTTTTGGCTGCTTCAGCTACCACATGCTGCATTAATGTTCTCTTTATTTTTAAACTATAATCAATTTTAAATATCCCAATCTTTCATCAGTGTTGTCCTACCTTAGATGATGCAAGTCATGTGATTATACATTACTTGTGTTGAAGGTTACCACCTTAATTTTGCCAAATGTTAGTGTTTGGATTAGGTAGTACAGTATCTTATACTGTAGGAGGGACAAGGTAGAAAATGGTAGATAACACACATGCTCCTGTGTTAAGATAACTGTACTTGGTATTAAAATCCTGCTTCTTGTACATGTACATGTATAATCACTAACACAAATGCACAGTCAGTCTTCATACCAACCCAAACAACAGTTCTGTTGTAGACATATTTCAGTGAGGACAGTTTGTAACCTACTTCAGATGTTTTTTTTATAGAAGGGGGGCAGTGTCAGTCAGGCTGCATAATTTATCAGCACTTGCACAGGAGCCTGGCAATGACAGAATTCCTGGATTGTAGCAGTATTTGTTAGCGCAGGGGAGCAGAAATGGCATGTTTGCTTTGCAGGGATGTTTATATCTCAGACTTCTCAGTGTCAAAATACTGTTTATTAAAACATTTCACTTAATTTACTTTGGCAGAAGAATGGACTGATGGTTACTTGGCTGTACTGAACATCACAACCAAGAGTAGCAGGGTTCTGGGATGAGAGATTAGATTTAGAGCTGCAGCTGTTATTTCTGACTTTGAATTGATTGGTCAGTAAAACATGAAAAAGTGAAGTCAGTCCAAAACCCAAAAAATATTCAGTTTATTATCACAGAAGAAATCAGAAAACAAAATGAAATTCACATTTGAGTTGGCAGAATCAGTGAAACATGTTTGATTTAAAATCTAACTGAGCAATTGAATGATCTCAGTAGTGGCTGATTTATGTCAGTCGATAAATTGTTTCAGCTTTTTTTTTTAGATGAGACAAACAATCCAAGGTCCCAACGGTGAAACTGTGCCGTCACACCTCAGTAGTGATGCTAGTAGCAGCAGTAATAGATAGACTACAAAAAAGACAATTTGTGTGCGTATACACATATCCAAAACTCAAACACTGACATATTTGAAAACAGGTCGGGACTTTAGCCCAGCATAATGTGCAAACCACCAGCATTAGTGTCAGCACTAGAATCATGAAAAGCAAAAACGCGGACTCAGCCTCCAGACAACCACTGTAATAACACTTGTTCACCACCTCATTTTAAATCCTCTGGCCTTAAACTCTGGATTTATGTCAGGACTCCACAAAGGAGCTACTGTTTATTACCCTGCTGTCCACTGCTACATGCAGCTTCACTCATATTTAGTTGGCAGTTACTTTTTATTACAGTATTTGCCTCAAGCCACCAAATCGCACTTATTTCTACCGAGGGCCACAGCTTGCGTAGCAAAAAGATGTGATGTCTAATGATGAGAAAAGCCCTGAAACTCTGCATTCATGGTGACACTCGTGTCTGCCTTGTTTGCACCCAGGATCTTTTTTTTTTTTTTTTTTTGTAAGTCTGTTGGATCACACTTGAAGCCACTTCTCAGGAGTCTTGTCACATTCAGACTAGGTGTGTAAATGAAGGTGCTGTTACATGCACCTTTTATTTAGCAACACAAATCAAAAAAGAGTTTTTTTGAGATATAGCCTATAATTTATAGCCATTATTATTGTTATTATAGCAGTTGGCAAATATTATTAGCTTCACAAGTAGGAGTAAATGTGAGGATATTTAAAGTGTAAAATTTAGCTCCTTTTCTTTTGTCTGTGTATCTGAGAGAAAAGCCCAGAGCGACAGTGCTCACTCTCTCTGCGGCAATTTTCTAATCATAAGTGATTAGTAATATCATCAACAACACTCAATTGGAATTGCAAACGAGGCCAAGATGCAGCAGAGAGGATTGTGGGAGGTTTGACCTGCTTTCTGCCTCCTGTTCATTAACTGGCTCATCGAGGGCGATGGTTATCTTCAAAGCCAGTGAGAATCTGCTTGTTACAGCTGTTGCATCTCTTTGTGAAACCGATGGCTGGGACATTTGAATTAAATTTCCCAAAATGCTGCAAACAAGGGCTCTCCTTTCCTCTTAAAGGTGGTGAATTATTCATGGAGCTGCTCTAAGAGCTTGTGATGAAACATGGAGTCGGTGACTGCTGTGAAGCTGGCATGGCAACCACTGAAAATAGGGTCTTGTGTGAGCTCAGCGCTGTCAGTCTCTTGCTTTATTCATTATGGAAGTCTGCTGTATAGAATCTATGTGTGTGTGCCAGCAGCAACATTAATCTAACCTTGAAGGTCAGGCATCATATCACAGGTAAAATATTCAAAAACAACTAACAAGCTGGCTAAAAATTAGTTGAGTCATAGACTTAAACTAAAATGATGAACACCAGAGTCAAATGTTAAACTTTTTTTAAGCTGCGAATTCAAATATTAAACTGGTTTAATATTTTATAGTTGTTTTTAATTATTTAAACTAAAGTTAAATTGTCAGATATCTGAAGAGAAAAAGCTTGTTCACATTTTCTCTCCAGCTAGAATATCAAAGATATTTCCAAAAGAAAGTCAAACATAAAAAAAGACAAGATATGGACAATAAGATTACAGCCACCTCAAAGCTGAAACCATAAAAATGTTTTGTACTATTTTAAAATTCTCTGTTTTCATGTGTTCCTCTTTTAGAACCAAGATGCGCCAACTTTCAAACAGCCAGTGAGAGTGAAAAACTGACTTACAGCCCAATTACTAGTAAATAAATTGCCCATCAGTTCTCTCTTGCTTCACTCTGAAGCCTGTTGGTTGCGTATGGATAGTGCTGTTCCATGCTAAAACCAAAACAAGTGGGCTGGATACAATTATGGACATTGGCAAATCACTTCAAAGTTAATGAATGGAGTCATTAAATTTCCTTAATGAAGCAGCCTCTGGGCCTGGTAGAGATGAGCTCTAATGGAAAATTATATTTGGAGATCTAATCAGTGACTATTTCCCCCTCGTTTTGCTTTCTTGTTGTCGTGTATAGACAAGGCTTTCACTAGTGTGTGTGTGTGTGTGTGTGTGTGTGTGTGTGTGTGTGTGCGCGCGCGCGCGCGTGTTTGATAATGAGAAAGGAAAGGCTATCTAAGGCTTGCTAAGGGAGTCTTACTGTTTTTGTGCACTCTGTGTATGCACAAAGACATAAATACTGCAGAAGCAGCTCATTTGAGGAGTTTCTGTCAGAATAATTTTAACCACTAGTCCTGGGATATGGCTTAATGGCTATAAGAACGTATGTGCAAGATTCTTCTTGGAATACATGAATACATATGAATGTAGCTAAAATGCATCCCTCTGCTTTGCATCTTATATGTGTGTGTGTGTGTGTGTGTGTGTGTGTGTAGGCCTGCCCTCAGACACACAGACCTGAAGTTAGATGCATGTAGTAGGCTACTGTAATTCCCAATTTCTGCTGTTTTCAAGTTGGCTGAAAAAGTACACGGACCGTCGGACGTCATGATAAGCATCACACCTCTAGCGCTGGGAGTCCGGCAGTCGTGTAACACAGGAGTGACATTTTACCAGCTTTTTAAAGTTCATCATAAAAAGGTTTAAATCAAAAAAGACGCCTTGAAGGAGGTTCAAAACAAAACAAATCTCTGTGTTAAAGGAGCTTAACACTAAAATATATTAACACACAGTAAATAAAGTCTGTAGGGTACGTTCAGCTTTAGCAGGTCTATAGATGAGTGTTGTTCTCATAACAGCATGAGGTTCATTTTGTTGTTGGGTCTTGTGCAGTGTATGTGAGGCTTCCCTGAATGCAGGGTCATAAAATTCTTACAAGGACTTTGCTCCTTTCTCTGGTCTGCATTATCTCGCAGGTCAATCCTCTCACTGTGTTGATCATAAGTCCTATCAATGTGTCATGGAACTGCCATTTGTTTACACGTTTGTGCTTCACTAATGGCTTTTAAAGCAAGCATAATAAAAACTTGTCCTTTTTGAGAGATGGCCTGGATTAGGTCCAGCGAATCAAAAGTCTGATTAGTGTGCATCTATGGAGGCAATGTAAAGAAGTCCAGCTTTAGTGACGAGGGTTTGTGAGGCAAAAGCACATGATCTTTGTTCCATCTCAAACCTTACAATACGTCCCTTTAATCAGATTTCTAAAGCCCTGTGTGCAGATGCTTTGTTTTTAACAATTTCAGTAATTGTCAAATTGGGCATCTCTTGCTGTGTGAAAAAATTACAAGCCAAGCCGACCATGGTATAAATTTCAGTTTTGGAGTTGCTCACATCTTTTTCACCTTCCTCAGCAGAACATTTGGCAAGATTTGGAGTTGCTATTTTTAAGGCTTAATCACACAGAGAAAAAATACGCATTTGAAAATGTTTAGTTCTGTTTGCTTGGTGACGTAAAGACTATATTTGTGGGGCTAGTTGGTGAATTACTGTAGTAGTTGGCAGCTAGCCACCAGCTGACTGACTGGCCAGGGTAGTAAAAGTCAGCTGCAGTAGCTCTCAGAGCTTCCTTCTGTTTTCTCTCTTTGTTTACTTTTGGTAATGCTGAAATGATGTTCTTCGAGATAACCAGCTTAAGTGTTTGAAACAGACTCTTGGCAAGCTCATTATTATCCACCTCATTAACAGGATAATATGTTCACAGGGTTTATTTAAAGGTTATTGTTATTATCAATTAATGCCTCCTAGCTGTCTGCAAACCGCTGCTCTTCCTCTCCAGATTAATGTCCCCTCAAAGGTCAGCACTGTCAAGATGGTGCAAATTGGCAAGTCAAAGCTCCCAAAACAGAACTCGATGTGCAAGTGAATTCACTAGGGGTGTGATGATACACTTGGCTTGTGAGACAAAATGATGCATGATATTGGGTTCACGAGAACGAGACGATAATATTTTAACACTGTTTTAAAGAAATTTTCAATGACAAAATATATGACTGGAAAAATGGTGTTTTATTTGACTGAAAGTCACAAAATGCATAACAATGCATGAGCATTTTGAAATGTTTGAACTAATCATCTGGTAATGAAAGTCACTTCACTTCTACTTTGAGGATGAATTATTATATGCAGTAAAAGACTATGCAAGCACTGTAAAAGGTTTTGCCACAAACTCAGCCAACCTGCTTCTCTCCTGTATTACTTCACGGGTCTCGTGTGTGACCTTCTATGCTATTTTCACCCTCACCATACCGCAGCAGATGGTGACATCATCTGGCAAAGGCACTGACCAATCACGTATGGCAGATGATTGGGACGTGGACGCACACAGGAAGACTTCTTTTTGTTTACCTTGTTAGCATGAGCATTCACTGCTATTCACTGTCAAAGTTGAGCCACAGTTAATGCACCATAATAACATGCCATGCATTTTCGTGAGCACTGGATATTAAACTGTTTATCTATTGGTGCAGACACACTGGTAGAATTGGTGCTAAGGTAGAGTAGGCTATGTTAGCATGGCTAACCAAAACACAATGGAAACTCACAGGCTGGAAACATGAATGAAGCCACTCACGGCCACTGTGTGACGAGTCGACATATCGTACACACTACAACCCTTCACCCCACCAATGCAGGCATCTTCCTTCATACATCCCTGGTTACACGTGAAATGACACAGTCAAAGTTGTTCATGTGTATACATTGTCTCTACACCATAGGATTCATAAACTATTCCTGAGAGCTATGGCCACCTCAAACATTGACTTTATAACCAGGAAGGCACCAAGCTTCAGTCAAGTTCTGAGGCAACAGAGTGTTGCGCTAGAGAAGCAGTGAATAGCCTGAGGCGCCGTAACAGAAGCAGCTTATGCAGTGAGTCACATAGACACAGAATGGGGCTTAAGGCCAGTATACCTTATAGAAATCAAGGAAGAGGTGTTAGACAGTGTTAGTTTTACAATACTGAGGAGCATTGTTCATGTTTTATGCCGATGAGGGCTTTGATGTGTTGTGTTTATTGCTCTGTATGTAGGCTTTGTGTATTTGTAGCTGTTATATGTTGAAACACAGGTGAGGGAGCGTTTATTCAAAGTCAGTGATGGTGGATGGAGACCTGGTGGGCGGCAAGCTGTTTGTTGTGTTTAACATTAGGAAGGTTGGCGCATTAAGGAAAGGGTGTCAGAGCAGATGAAGGTAAGAGATGAGAGTGAGGGGGTAGACAAGTGACCTCCTCACCCTCGCATCTGTCTCTCTCTTCCTCTGCTGGCTTCACTTGGCCATCTTTCACTTTGCTACTCTTTAAGAATTAGCTGACTATAATGACTATAAAATGTATTGAATACAGTTAATACAGGCCTTACCTTATTTCATCTAACTTTTCATGTTGGGTTTCTATATTTTCCCTAATTGTACTGCATATTAATATATATATTTTTTTTAAATCAGAAGTAAGCTGCTCAATAATAGTAAGCTTAGTAATATACTGTTGTCCAGTTGTGGTAAATGTATGCAAGTGTGAGAGAGGGAGACAAAGGAACAAAGGTGGACCAAAAACAAATGATGACAGTCCAGATGACACTGAAAACAAGGCATCTTAAATTCAAATGTTTCTATTATTGAAACAAATAAGAAAACAAAACAATGTGGCTACTGAAGACAAGGTTGCATGAAGACGCTGAGCTTCTCAAGCGCTTGCATCTCAACTAGGGCTGCATTGCCTCACAACTGTCTACTTTCCTGTGTCATATCTGGTGGTAAACTGAATGCCTTTGGATTTTGAACTGGTCTAATAGCACAAGCAATTAGAATGCATTTATTTTAGGGCATTTTTTTGCAATTTTTTGACACTTTATAGAAGGTTATGTGATTAATTAGGAAATCAAAACTGCAGTCTATGACACTACAAGACCATGACACAGCTGCATCTAGTGGATGCAATAATGGGAATACTGGGAGTTCTGCTTGTCTTGTGGAGGGCTGCAGGAGAACTGGAGTCAATTACTGGGAGTTGTAGTTGTTTATTTTTCGACTTGCAGTCTATATTGCTTCTAGCTGCAGGGTCCAACACTTAGGATTTGCAGTTGTTAGTCTCTGTTTTATAGTGGATCATCATTCAGTGGTATCTATAGTAAGTAGATGATAGTATGTGTCTGCACCGACTCTCTTTTGACACTATTTGTGCTAAATTTAGGCCTCTGTAATTTAGAGTATGACATGATGGGTAGGCAGTGCGTGTGTGTGTGCGTGTGTGTGTGCGCAAGTGTAAGTGTTACACAACAATGTGGGAGAAGAGTGATTATAGCTAATGGCAAGAGTGAAGTGCATATACACTAGGCTGTTATCTGTCTGCCATGCTCCCAAAGGGGAATGTGCAGTGCTCTGTTTGCTGTGGAAGCTTTTTTTAAGAGCACTAGGAGCAGATCATATTACTGTGATGAGGAACATAACTAGCAGTTGATGCTCAACACATCAGGTCAAAATGTGCACATTTAAATAAGAAATTCAACTTCAACCTGAAGCATAATAATTTCTCAAGTTCTCTCAGAACATACCCTTTTAGATGGTGTTACATTGGCAGGCGTTATCAGAAGGTATCACCATGGAGAGTGACCGGCGTTAAGACCCTGAAGCAACCGCTAGGCCACGTCCAGACTGACTTCAGCTGTGTGTGGAAAACATGCAGCCCTCCCCTCCATCTAGCTGGAGCCAGTCTGTCAGCACAGGGAGTATCCAGCAAAACGGCACAGGATCATCTGGCAAAGAAGTTGAACCATGCTTAAATTTTTTCTGTAACACAATGAGGCACCGTCTAGTCTACTGAAATCAGTCACATGTAAGAGGTTCAAAGGTGTCTTTATTATCCATGAAGCACAGTTTAACAGCAAAGACAAACAAATCACATACAGTAAGACAAATAAACCACTTAACATGCACTAGAAATTATGAGCATTTAAGAAGCACCATAGAGGTTTTTAGTCGATTTGACCTAAACTTTGCAGGCCAAATTCACAGACTCACCAAAAAGCAGATGACTGGGATCAGCCAAGATTAACCTAGCCTTTAAATTGTTAAGGGAAGTGCCACCAATCTTACTAGACATTCAAGAGCACATTTCTGGTTGATTATTTTGTAATGAGAAAAGTCTGAGAACATCTTGAGAATTATAAACTGTTGTGCAGTGTTTGAGTTTGAAAAGCCTTCAGATTGGACTTCTGTCAAGTTTTATTAATTCATATATATTTTATATTTCATCCTTTGGAATGTTTTTTCACTAACAGGCCTGAAACACACTTGAGTTTTGGTTTGATTAAAGGAAAAGTTTTAAAACAAGAAGAGTGAATGCGATGAGTTATATTAAGCCAATTATTTAAACTGGAACTCCACCATATTTACAGGTTGAAGTTTACTGGTTTGGAAGTACTACAGCGTATGTGAAAAGGAGTTGTATAAAGCTTTTTGTTGCTCCAGAGGGGGTTGCATGAACTTGACAAAATTTGTCTGTTGTGGCTGAAGCCTAGTTGAAAAATGTGAAATAAACCTTGTGGTGTCAACGTTGAAAGAAGTGACTTTAACAGACTTCTGTAGCTTGAAGCCTTGAAGCTTGAAGCCTTGGCTGCTACGAGCATAACACACCAAACTGTGAGCGGTTGAATTGCATTGTGGGTGACAAGTTTTGGCAAGAAAGAGGAGTGTGCCGAATGAAAGCAATACATCCGTTTTTCTTGTGATGTTAAATCTCAGCCCTGGCTTAGTTTTATCTGATGGAGTATAAAGTCGTATGCTGTCTGAGTAATAGGTGCGTAGGAGAACTAGAATTAGGATATTGAATGTCTACTGAAGGTGTGGACCACAACACTGATCTAGCATTCAAGTCTTCCTCCCACACACAGGAGCCCTGAGCTACAATTGCTGTGTTCAGTCCACATCCTGTGCTGGTCCTCTCTCTCCATGTACAGTGTGCATGCCTTTCCTTTCCTATTGTACATTCAGTGTCTCCCTAGAGGGAAAACAGGAAGCCTTGAATGGCAGGAAGGAACCGGCACTCATTTCTTAATGGCCTTGACCCTGTTTGACCACTAACTACTGCACAACAGGGATGTCAGGGTAGGATGATCAGTAGTCATGTGCATTTTCGTGCACATTTCTGGTCTGTGGTTTTGTTGTTGGCAAGTGCTCTGGTACTCACCAGCCAATAATTGCACATAATGACATCTATTTCTGGGGAAAGAACCAAAGATGAACATTAGTGAGATCTGTGACATGTACTGTTAAAATAGAGTAAATAATTTATTTTTTATGGCTGTGTTGTCGGGTGGCATGTGATTATGGTTGGCTATAGTCTCTCTTTTTCTTACTCTCAACAAATCCTATGAAAAGACATTTATCCTACTGACCTTATAGAGTACCAGTCAAACAACTATTAAGTCTTGTTTGCTAATGTTTCCTGATTTTGAAATTTGTAAGCATCATGATTTCAATCATGAGAAGCAACTTGTGCTAAGTATTTATAGATGTAGATTCTGTAAAACCCACCAGCTCCTAGTGCACGAGGTTAGCTAGCGTTAGCATCCTATTCTGTAAAGTGTGACTTTTGATAAAGCTTAAATGATGAACTTCTGCTTGTTAACTTTAGGGCCCTGAAGTCTTGTTACATAGCTTGGTGACTTGTTTGCACAGCTAATAATTTAAATGTATTCATGTGGTGACACAAGGCTTCGAGGCACACTGTGGGTCAGACATTACTGGAGCCAGTGCTTGTGGACTCGCAGCAGTAGACAACCTTTTCCTTTTTGCTATTCGCTGTTTCTCTGACATCTCACAGTCTCAGTTCTGGGGCTGTGGTCCCTTAAGAGTAGGCCTATACATTTTCAGTGTTTCCATGCATTGTGATCTAGATCTGCTCTCCTTATGTGATGTCACATCCAATTGATGTTCTTTGAGGTGGGCATGTAACTCCCTCACAAAAAGCACTGCAGATGTTGCTATACTGCATATAGATTTTTTTTTTTCTTTCAAATATACATCTTTTTTCTATACATTGATTAACTGGAGTTGTTAACCTACAGGTTGCCCTTTACATTCATTCTGATAAATTTCAATTTAAAGTATTTTGTAGTGTATTTTGTGTCAGCACCACTTGTGCTCTGCTGCTTAAAATGCACCTATTCCCCCATAAATTTTCTTTGTAAGAGACGGCTCAAGTTTATTAACAAACCCCTGTGTCAAGTAGCCATTTAAAACAAAACTAATGACAGTAGGTATATGATTAGTGTAGTAGCAATGTCTCACCATAAAGTAAGCAGTTCTTTTTTAAAAATTAATTTATACTGGGTAGGTTGAGTTTACAGCAACGCCCTGTTTATAATTGAAAGTGATTGGGGGAAAAAAAACAGAGCACTTAAAAACAAGCGTTAATGAAAGTAATGACAAGCCGGAAGAAAACGACTGAGAATGATCTTGAAGTTACAGAGGTGTGGGTGTTTTCACTTTTAACTGATGATGCAAATTATTTTAATGAGACTACTGCACTGACAGCAGATGCACTCTTTTCTAAATTCTTCTTAAATTCATATCACAATAAGGAAAGAAGACCATTTTAAAACAGTGAATCATTGGTAGAGTTGAACAAAATACTCAAAGAACTGGATCAACACAAATACCCGCTCCACAGACATACTGCCTGCAGCTGAGTATTATTTAAACTCGTGTATTTTTAGTTGGTTTCACATATTAATTGAACACACCCACACACAGTGAGTCAGTAAGGTACTTAGTTACAGTACTAAATGTTAGAGCAAACAAAGGGTACAATACATGGCACACACATTCTCAAATCAAGTGTTCCCACATTCACATTTAGACTGGTGACAAAAATGCTTTTCTGCCAGAGGGAATGTCTTATATGATTCCAGTGGGTGAAGTGAAGTGCATTAAATCTTATTATGCATTGACGTGCACAGTGTGAAGAGGTGCATGTGCCAGCAATGGATGATCAACATGCAGAGATGGTTATTGTCATGTGGGAGGGCATCAATATAACATTTACTAGCTTAGCAGTGATAATAGGCTCCCTGGCTTTTATCTGGACAATACATCACCATCATCTGTGGAGAAACAGACTTGAGAACAAAAGACGCCACAGAGCTTTTGAAGCCAGGATCCTGCTGCGTCTCCGTCACCAGAAACTGACGTTGCTGCAGATGATGCCCCCACCCTTTTAAGACAAAGACATAGGAAAATGATGTGAGTGAAGGAAGTGTGGAGACGGTCTCCACAGGGGATTTACATAACTCTGGTTTTACAGGATTTCTCACCTGAGGATTGTTGAGTGTTCTTTAATGACAGCGTCTCTCCCTCCTCCACAGGTCAGCGGGGCCTGGCACTCTGTTCATTAGCAGTGCCTCTTCAGCTGTTTGTTCAGCTGCTTAGCATCTCTCTCTCTCTCTCTCCCTCTCTGCTTCTGCTGGTTTTGACGGGTGTGAAACATAGTGGTTTCTCAGACCTTTTAATGTGTCCAGATACAAACAACACCAAATCGTACAACAATGCACAATAGGCCGAGCTGTTGACAGTGTAACTCCAACGCTCACCAACTGGGCTCCACCATCTCCTGGACAGTTGATTCAAAATTTAGAAAGAAAAAACTGAACAATGAAACCAGCTAACTGGAAATGGTTTAGGAAAAAGGTTGTAGGTTGGACAGCTGAATAATTGGCTGAGGCAGCTTATGAAAGAACAGCTTGAAAAACAAAGGCAACAAATAAAAGACCATTTCAAGGTGAATCAGGAACAGCTGAAAATGTCAAGGTGTGAATGGGTTACAGCAGGCGGACTGGACCTTAACTTTATGTATTAACATGTAGGACCATGTCATTTATAGAACTGCAGAATATTTAAAAACACACCATAAATCTCTGAATGGGATAAAATAGTAGCTGATTTCAGAGAGATACAGTGGTTTGTCTTTGTTGCATTTTATCAGTCTACGGTTTCTTATCATGCATTGAAATAGACCAAACACAGTGACATGGTTTATGTTCATTCAGCAAGGATGTATGAGGTTGCCTCTGCCAGCTGTGCACACCTAGATGTAGGCAGTTTCTTTCTTTGCATGTTCTCCCCTGCTGTGTCAGAGCATCGTCTTTACATCTTAACACTGATTTTTAGTTCAGACTTTGCACTGCAGTGTTTTGATGCTCTGGACAAACCCTGCATGAATTTAAGGCCAAATCCAGGGTCACGTTGCTCATGTCCAGGTTTACTATATTTAGGGCTGGCTCTCAAAAGCCAGATGGTGAGTACAAATATGGACCAGGGCTAATTTGTTGCATGTGCTGGGATGCCTTAAACATCACAGGGCTTTGAAGTGTGGAGTTACGTTTTTGTCATAATGGTCATGCATGCCCATCTCTCTTGTGTTGACACCATGTCACAGGTGTAGATGGTGATGCGTTGGTTAACATGAAGATGCGTTTGTAATATTTGTGTTTGTAAAATGTAAGAAAATAGTGACATTTGCCCAGCACAGAGTTCCCAGAGTCCAAGGAAACCCCTTCACATTACTTGTTTTAGTGATCAGCAGTCTAAAACCCAAATAAAGACAGATTCTCATTTTTAGACGCTGGAACCATAAAGTGTAAATTAAATGGTTCAAACAAAATAGTTGACTAATTTAAACATTTAATCAACTAATGGTTTCAGCAGTAGACTGTAAACCTTGATTTTAGGGAATGTTTTCCATCTTTTCATAAGCTCGGTACGATGTGACTCAGCACCTGGATGAACATGGCATCTGTTGGTGTTTGTGGTATAGGCTGGTGAAGGACAAGAGCACAGCCCCAGAGTCGGCCGGGTTATTTATACCCCCTGTGTTTGCACAGAGCTTCCAGCACTGTGAGTGTGACTTCATGTGGAGTGACACTCTGGTTCCTCCCCAGTGGCCCTTCCTGACAGTTTGGTAAAGGGCCATGAAGCTGCAGAATGGGCTGTCCTTCTGGCACCTTCAAATTCAAATCAAATCAAATTGTATAGCGCCAAATCACAACAAAAGTCATCTCAGGACACTTTACAAAGTAAGGTAAAAAGCCTCCAGTTAATCCAAAATGCTGCAGCCAGAGTACTGACAGGAACTAGCAAGAGAGATCATATCTCTCCCATATTAGCTTCTCTCCACTGGCTCCCTGTAAAATTCAGAATAGAATTTAAAATCCTTCTCCTAACATACAAAGCCCTTAATGACAAGGCTCCATCATATCTTAAAGACCTCATAGAGCCTTATCATCCTAACAAAGCACTTCCTAAGTACCTTCCCAAAGTGAGTAGCAACATGTCTGTACAGATTCTTAGTCATCCAGGTCATGGTAAGCTGAAAAAACGTAGAAAAAATCAACTGGTAGGTAGAAGATGTTTCATGTTCATTTTTGTCCAAATAGAACACCCCTCACTAAATGAGGGTGGTGGACTAAGACACCTCTCCTCTGTCTCCCTATGCTTCTATATGCCACCATTACATATTACTAACTTTGTGTCTCCTCTCTCCCGTAGTGTGTCCTCTCTCTCTCCCTGTACCTTTCTGCAGGTTGCCCTGGCCCTGGAGCTCTACGTCTCTGATGAGCAGTCACCAGCCACATCGACCTGATCAGTGTTTGATTGTTGTGTCTTGTTGCTTTTCTTCTTTTGTCTCTCCTCTATCCACTCACCCCAACCGGTCGAGGCAGAAGGCCGCCCACCAAGAGCCGGGGTCTGTCGGAGGTTTCTTCCGTTAAAGGGAGTTTTTCCTCCCCACTGTTGCCAAGTGCTTGCTCAAGGGGGATTTGTTGGGTTTTCCCTATGTAATAATATTGATAACAGTAAGGTCTAGACCTTACTTTGTAAAGTGTCCTGAGATGACTTTTGTTGTGATTTGGCGCTATACAGATAAAATTTGATTTGATTTTGATTTGTCTGAATATCTGCCGAACACAAGTCTATGTTTAGATCTGTGGAGACATCCTTGGACTTTATGTGTTGCTGGTAGAAATATAAAGCACTGACAGTATTTTATATTGTTTTATTACTAAGGCACTGTATTACAGAAAAAATCTGGTTCATGGTCATAATTATGATTTGGATGTTGACATATTTACAAGTCATAAAATGGTAATGACAAGACTAATATAAATCCTGGCAGGTCAGCTGACTTTGTGGCAGGTGGACTGAAGTCAGAGCTTATCAGAAAAAAGAGTCTTAGATAATCTTTAGACTGGACCTTTGACAACCTTTGTAATTTTTATTGCTTTGTTACGTTCTTAAAACACACAGACTCTCCAACAAATCATATAAAAAATTAGATGATAAACTAAATTAGAGTATGAGATGTCAGCAGATGTAGATGCAAGTTTTATGTCATATATAACAAAGTACCCCCCCAAAACAAATCAAACACTGTGTCTGTGCATGTGTGTCTGAATCATGATTGAGCGGCTGAGTCACTGTCTTTGTTGTAGATGAAATCCATCTGGAGGGGATGGTGGTGCACAGGGCTGAATGCAGACCGGTTGTCAGTGACAACTACATGAAGCTGAAGAAGTGAGTGCATTTCAAAATTGTTCCGCTCAGGGATGCTGCAGGTTGCCGGGGTAGATAAATTACATGAGATCAAGTAAAATTAATTTAAGTAATGTCGTTTCATAGCAGCACTGGGTTAGAATAACAGGTGACGTACTCCAAACTAAAATGCAGCAAGTGGATATTACAGACAAAACAATAGCGAGACTTGGACACAGTATATGGAAACATAAATATATGAAAATAACCTCTAGCATCATCACTATAGAAAGTACAGCAGCTGTTTATTGACACCAAGTAACATCAGCATCCTTGTTTAAAATGAAGTCCGGCAGCACCTTCCTGCTGTGTTACAAAACCTAGCTGAGTTCTTCCTTCAGCATAACCCCCTCAGTGCAGTCAAACACAATGTAGGAGTCTAAAGTTGATATTTTAGAGATGCACTTGATGAAAATAACACTTTCCTTACAGAAATAGAGCGCATACTGTGGACTACTGATGAATTATTCATACAGTTTGGGGGAATAATAAATACACAACTATCCTCACACATGCATAAAACAGTCAGGGCAGCATTTGTTTTTGAAAACTGTGCTGGCGAATTTGCTTCTTTCACCCTGGGACAAAACAAAATCCATTCAAGTGTTGTGAATTCATTCCAACATGAGTAGAGGAGTTGCGACGTGTTGACAGTGGCCTCGATGCAACTGTTAATGCATTTACGCTAAACACTCGAGTTCACTTTGCCTTTTTTGTTTGCTTTCTGTCTCCCCTTCATTGGAATCCGTTATTCCAGCCAGAGCTGGTGGATGGTATCGCTATAGCAACAGCATCACTGTGGCAGATGCACCGCTACAATGCAACCCAAGGCAAACGCACAACACGGTTTGCTTTAGTGTGCGCGACCCTTTCTGCGTCAGCCATCGCATCAGTAAAGACGCATGAGAGGAAAGCTGTGCTGAAATGGAGCCACAGAGACTCGTGCTCTGCCCTCAGGGATATGCGGCGTCCTCTCAGGTTTCTCTGCTGATTGTCTGGCTCTTAAACATTACAGGATTGTAATATTTATCCGCCAAAAGTACATGCTGATCTTAGATTTGTCAGACTGTGTTTCATCTCAGACTTGACAGAGTCTTCACTTTTCACTCCAGTTTTCTAATCTCCCATTTGGATGGCAGCTGACAAATGTTCCTCCATCATGGCAGGCTACAGGATATGCAGGACATTATGTTGTCATGGTGGCGTGTGTGTGTGTGTGTGTGTGTGTGGACACATTCAAGGACAGTTTCAGTAGAAACTTCACAGCTTTCTACTGTAGATGAAGTGATTAGGTGGATTATATGAAGAACTTTGCCATATAAATTTGCATATTAAGGAAAAACAGCCTTTGAATCCTTTAAGATACATAAATCATACCACAATTACTCATTTCATTATTAGTATCATCAGTTCTAATCTTGTTTAACACACAGTATTGAGGATGAAATGACTCATCTACTAGTAAATAAGAGAGAAGACAAAAACATATGTAGACAGTAGTGTCTGTGTCAAAAAAGCTTTACAATGGGTTCATTAGTAGAACCGTTTGTAGTTGATATACAGTATCATGATAATTATGTCAGGACACCGTGCAGCTGCAGTCCTTGTGTGTGACACAATCTCTTCTATTTTATTTGGCTGTCAGTCAAAATAAACTATGTTCAGTGCTGTTAGTTATTTGGCCTGTTGAACCTCAAGGCGCTGACAGTTTCTTAATGTCATCAGGCACATCTGTCAGCATCAATCAACTTGGATCACAGAAAACACAAAGCTGACTTTTCTCTCTCTCCCGTGTGTGTGTGTGTGTGTGTGTGTGCACGTGTGCGTGAGAGGCAGCAGATTAAGGAGTCCACCAAGCCTCAGCGTTTGTCACAGCAGCTGGAGAAAGCCATCACTACCGTCTACAAGCCTGTGGCCAACCATGATTTCAATGTAAGAGCCCAGTATGAAACAAAACCAGTATCACTGCATCACCATTTGATGCAGTGATACTGTTGAAATGATTTAAAGTAGAAAGTAGAAGCCAGTTGTTGCAGGGCTGACTTGTTCATTTTGTCTGTAAAGTAATCTGTAGGTGTTTTTGTGTTTGTGCTTTTCAGTTAACATCTTTAAATATGTTTTCAAAGGGCTCTCCCTCAGTTTTACACATCAACTTGAGTCTCTCTTTTTTTTCCTCTTCTCTGTTTGTTATGCTTAGAGCCACTGTCCAGCCTGTTTTGTCTCACTATGAATTTAGGCAGCTCTTAAAACAGCAGTGGTACCAAAACAACAACACTGTCCCTTTCTGTAGGAAGTGGACTTGGTCCAGTCACAGACTCTGGAGTGGTTTGTTAGTGGTGGGAATCTGATCTGACCTCAGTTTGGGTCAAACATAAATAGTAATGATGTTGCAGTTTTGTCATTTTTATCTCTTTTTTTTTTTTTTTTGTTTACACACTAACTTTAAAGAATCACAATACAAGAGTGACCCTTTTAATGTGCAAATATTCTCAGTACAATTAACTACATGTGGTGGTGGGAAAAAAAAAACTAACCAGGATTTACTATTATGTGCAGCTTTTTAAAAAGTATAGATGAGCATAATACTGATTTAATATTTCCACTATGATGAAGACTGAACACTGGAATCACAGCTTCACATTGAAAAATATTCAGAGGAACAAACACAAACTAAATGCACAAATGTACGTATTCTAAGGTGGAGTATGAGAAGAAGAAGAAGTCGGAGGGGAAGATGGTGAGAGCTGAGCGGCAGGTGGTGTTGGACATGCTTTTCTCTGCCTTTGAGAAGCACCAGTATTACAACATTAAGGACCTGGTGGACATCACCAAACAACCTGTGGTGAGCAACACAATCAGAATGACTGGAAAGACAGAAAAAAAACAATACACCTGCCCACTATCCACCTTGCTTTGTTAAATTTGAACATAACGCCCACAGCGTGACGCTCATGCCTGTTCACACTCTGTTGTGGCTGAAATTTGGGCCAACGTGCGCACGCACATACACAAACATGGGCTGAATCGATACAGCGCAGTGGATTCATTCCAGCTCGCGGAGAACAGCAACGTGTAGGTGCTGATGAGACCTTGAGGTCCTTCTCTCCCTCTGATTGCATCTGATTGCATAACCACCGGCTGAGTAGGAGTCAAGCGCTGCACTCCACTCCACACCACCATTTCTCTCCTAAAGCACTTGGCTAACACTCGAATTAACTGAACTAAAGTAACCGAAATGCCCATTATGAAAAGTCTTGAAACTCAGCACACTGTTAATCATCAGGTAGAGTGGGCATGTCTTATAATCTCAACAGAGACACCTAGTGGTCACTGGAGTGTATGGGCTCGCTGTTTTAGGAAGGTGGAGTGCTGGACTCTATTTTCAGCTGTAACGGTGGTATCGATGTTCTTATGTGACCCCTCTGCCAGAAGGTGAAAACATCAAACTGCATGCAGCTATACTGGAGGGTGCACCAGAGAGGACCGATGGATTGGTGTATACTACACTGATGAAACAGCCAGGACCCTGGGCATTCTGTGTGTGTGTGTGTGTGTGTGTGTGTTCTGCTAAGTGTAAATCATATGGTAGCTCATGCAACACATCTGTCACAACCTGTTTGTCCTGTGTACAGACTTACCTGAAAGAAATCATGAGGGAAATCGGGACATACAACAGCAAGGGAGTTCACAAAAGCACATGGGAACTGAAGCCAGAGTACCGCCACTACCAGTCTGCTGAGGAAGAGGAGGAGAGGGAGACGGCCTAGCTCCAGCAGTCGCCTCCGGGCCCCACCACTGTCAGCTTCTCACCACAGGAAACAGAAGTTTTTTCTTGAGCTGTCAGCTGGTTGATACAGTTTGTTAGACATGCAAGTATGTGACGTGGCTACATTCCTAATTTTCTAGTTGACATTATCACTGGTGGAAAAGTCTATTAATGATGACTTTCACTGTCCATTAATCTGATTATTTTCTCAAATTTGTCTCTAAATCAATAGTGAAAAAAGTTCACCTGCTTGTCAGACTCCGAGGTGATGCCCTGTTTAGTCCTACCATGATTACAGAGACTTCCAGTTTAATCACAGAGAACAGAAAAGCAGAATATTCCTATATGAGAGGCTGAAAAGAGCTGCTTTTTGTCATTTATGCAGAGAATTTTTTTTTACTGACTAAGCAACTGATTATTGAAGCTCTAAAATAAACACATCTTTTGTTCAGAGATGTTTCTGGAAGTTGAGCAGTTAATACCCAGCGGTTGCCCTGATGTAGAGAGGGAACAACAAAACAGAAAATGTGTTAAAAGATTAGGAGTGATTTGTAAAAATGCAAACCCACCAATATGTAAGTTGTGGTCACAAGTAAAGATGTTAAGTCAGATCATCTAGTGTATTCAGCTTCAGTTTCACTGTGCGTTTTCCCCTGTTGGTCACAGTTTGGGGTCCACTAAATCACAGTGCACATGTACAGTATGTTTGTGCCAAAGTTGCACCACAGTTTTGTAGTGATGCTTCCAATTTCTCCTAATTTAAAAAGTGAGAAAACCTTTTTTCTGGAGGCTTTAAAAAAATGGATGGCAGTAAATTAAATACAAGTAGTTGAGGTCTGTATAATAAGGTATAAATCATGTACACAAGTGATGTTTAATCATTGCATGACTTATGATTTAATGCAGGATGTAGGCTCCTCACCAATAACATATGATCAGCTCACTATGGCTTTCTGTGATTAGTTTATATTGATAGATCATCAGTTAAGGAATGTTAATCACATTTACTTCATACATTTATTGATATGTCACCAAATAAGCTGCATTCCAGCTACACAACGGTTCACTCCATACCCATGGATTTGATCAGTCACTGTAGAAACAGCATCTACTCTGTTTTATTTGTAGCTCCTTGACCCATTTGTGTTTCTGACACATTGACAAGCTACAAAAATCTGACTACAGTAAAGGTATTGGAAGGCCAGCAACATATCTTACCCATTCTCTAATTTGTCAAATTGTACCTGCTAAATAATCTTTGTTGTAGTGCAGTTTTCTCTACCATATTACGTATCGCGTCTTCCAGCAGAAACATCCAGCACCTAGCTTGTAAATGTGGCATGAATACAGCTGAGTCATGCAGAAACAGGTCAATATTTACAACTGATGACCAGATTGGTTGAACAAAAATTAAGCTTATTTCTATGAGAACAGGTGCTGTTCTGCTTTATAGAGTGACGAGTCTGAAGTGATCTTTTGTGTAGCTGGAATGCAACTTATTTAGCGGCATATCAATAAATGTGGTTAACATTCCTTAACTGATGATCTGTTAGGTATGAGCTAAACACAGAAAGCCACAGTGCCTTGATCATTTAATGGTGAGTAACACATTCATTATATAGCTCTTTATTTATCAGGAGTCTAATTATTAAGTAGATGGTTTGTACCCTTATAAAGTCACCCTGTGGTTTAACCAGCTAAATCACGTAAAATCACCAGAATGGTAATGTAGAACATCTGTGTAGTGGTGTTGTCTCAGAAGACACGCGTTCTCCTGTCCTCAGTACATTTCAACACGGCAATGAATGTGAGAGGAAAAACAGATCAAAAAGCAAAATGGCTGCAAAATCATTTTCGGTCATGATGCACCTTTTGAGTAGTGTTACTATGGCAACTGTGGACAGCCTTTAATCATATGTACCATAAATGACATGGGACAGAAACCTGCTGCTGCTGCTTTTAAAAAATTTAAAGCCTGTTGAGTGACCACTCATGTCAGCAGGTGTTTTCCATTAGCTGTCAAAGGCCAAACACCTAATTAGTGTGAGATCAGGTGGTCTTAGGATTAAATTAACATTTGAAAGAAACTCAGGTACAATGTAAAAAGTACAACTACCCTGTGGAGGGTGACACGGTGGTGGACATCCCCACACCAAGGCCAAGTAGTAGTGGTTGAAATCTTCCCCTGTGAAATAGGACAACCCTTCGTTTCCATAGATCAGCAGTAGTTAATGACAATAGTTTAAACAGATGCAACGCGTTGTTGGAAATTTTGAGTCACACAATGCCGTCTTCAGCTGTGACGATTTGTGTGCTAAAGGCATCGGTTTGTTATTTTCAAACAGCAAATAAGAAAAATGCAAGGATAGGAATGTTTTTGACACCAGGGAATGCTGGTGGATTTGTATGAGGTGTGTAGTATCAACTGCATATAACTTTTGTTGTAGTCAGGCTCATACTATTCAGGTTTGAGTCCGCCGCTGACAGCCTTCTGTTTGAAGGGCTGCCAACCAATCCATTATTACACATGGGCAGCAAAACAGATGGGTAGGGCCAAGCCTATGGTGACATTAGCTTGGCTAACCAAAGCCTAAACACTAACCATGTGCACACAGTGAGAAGTGTGCAGATGCAATTACAGGCAAAGAAAGGCTCACACTGGAAAACAAAGTCCTGCAACATTTGGTCTTCTCATTAAAGTTGCTCAAAACACTGCAAATGTTGCACTGTCAAGCTGTGCAGCTTGACAGTGGGTGAAGTTGTGCCAGAATGTTCTGCTGTAAAGAAAAGCTTTTAAACAGTCATTACTTGTAAAGCTACTTTATTTCACCTTTATCAGCATTATATTTTGGTACAACAAGCACCACTTGAGTTTTAATTATGATCTTTGTAAAATCCAAACCAGATGTAAAGTTATCATCTGGCAACCCTGCGTCCACAGGACAACACAGTGGGATGACTCCAGTTTACTACGGCAACTATGAAGTCCAATTATCTACACAAAGAAAAATCACAGGGCCCTGCAGTCAAAAGGATACAGGTAGCATTGGGAGAGAGGGTAGGGGCCAATAATAGTTGACTTCAGGGGGGGGGGGACAAAATAGCAGAGGGGAGCTCATGAAGACGGCCAGCACGTTCAAACTGAGCACATGCAAAAGAAAAGAACAAATAGACGTTGAAAAAGTAGTCCATGTACAATTATACACAAAATTAACAAGAATTTAGTGACGGATAAAGATTCAAGTGCAACAGAGCAAGAGTAAACTAGAGGTTTGATCCAAATCCCTCTTCCCACGTTGTAACTACACCATGTTTCCCATTTGTGACAATCCTTGAATCCCAGGCTACTGGGGTCAGGTTCCTACGCTGAAGCCTTGACCAGCAGTCCTATGAGCAGATGCTAATGATTATTGATTCGGTTTGAGCAGGAGAGTATGCACTGCACAGGGAACACATCATTATGCAGTTTGAACTTCAACTTTAACCTACACCAAGCAGTAAATCTTGAGGTTAACATTTAAAAAGCTATAGCTGTCCACAGTCTGTGATGACCAGTTTTTTTGTGGGTG
The DNA here is from genome assembly GCF_001952655.1 of Monopterus albus. Classification (NCBI taxonomy): domain Eukaryota; kingdom Metazoa; phylum Chordata; class Actinopteri; order Synbranchiformes; family Synbranchidae; genus Monopterus; species Monopterus albus. The sequence continues at coordinate 824,391 of NW_018128026.1, read as the reverse complement.
GGCCTCCCTTTGTGCCCAGCTCTCCCATTTGTTGAACCACATCCATGCCATCCCGGACCCAGCCAAAAGCCACGTGTTTGAAGTCCAGGTGTTCGGCTTTCTTCAGAGTGATAAAGAACTGTGAGTTGTTGGTGTCACGGCCGCGATTGGCCATCGACAGGATACCTGGGCCTGTGTGCCGAACATCGAAGTTCTCATCCTCAAATTTACTGCCGTAGATGGACTTGCCTCCTGTGCCATCACTGTTGGTGATGTCACCACCCTAAAATGCCAGTAGAAAACATGTTAGCAATGCTACTACTGGGGGGAGATCCTCCCAATGTGAGATACAATGAGTTTCCCATTTTAGGAAATTATAAAAAGCAAAGGTGAATTTTAGTCAAATTCATTTTTCATTTTCAAGCATGCCTGCAAAATTTACACGTGTTGTAAGGTTGCTGTAGCACTGCTGTTTAAACTCTGTGCCATGACAGACTTTCTTCCCCATATTCAGGCCTCCCCCTCTTAAAAAGAATGTTCGAGGAGACATAAGGCTAGTATGTCAGTCATGCCCCAGACAAACAAGTTCCAGCTTTAAAGCGCACACTCGTATGAAACTGATTTAGACACTCAAGATGTTTGTGCAGAGCCATGAACACAGAGTCCTGCAGCAGATGGTCTGTCCTCCACAGAGCCCTGATCTCAGCATCATGGAGTCAGTCTGTGAGTTGCACCAAATACAGATTTTCTCTTTATGGCACTTTTAAATAAAAAAAAATTTGTTGCATTATTTTTGAAACATCCATAAGTGCCTAAAACTTTAGCATAGTACTGTATGTGCCGCAAACATACGAGTGCTCTAATTACGAGCATACAACTAGCACGCAACCATTGCTCTGTGAGAAAGTCACAAGTTTAACTGTTAGACAATCTTTAGCGCATCCTCACCTGACACATGAATTCTGGTATGACCCTGTGGAAGATGGAGTCCTGCAGTCCGAAGCCTTTCTCACCAGTACAGAGAGCCCTGAAGTTCTCCGCCGTCTTGGGGACGATGTGGGAGAAAAGCTCTATGGTGATTGTGCCCAGTGGTTGTCCGTCAGCCGCCACTTTGAGGAACACCTGTGGATTAGTGTCTCTGGAGTGCTCTTGAACTCTAGACATCTGTGGTGAGGAATGACATGAGGCATCGCTGCTTGTTTGGCCCATTTGCCTCTGACACTCGCAGAAGGTCTTCTTAAAGGACTCTGCAATCTCAGCAGTTTTGAACTTGACAGCCAGCTGCTCCACGACGCCCTCACCGTCTTAAAGGACAGAAAGGAACATCATCAGCCAGAGGACAGTTGGAAAACATCAATAGACATGTTGTGGCCTTATTGGCTAATGTCTGCTTCAAAAACCTGCTGCTGAATCCAAAACTACACCGAAGACTTTTTGTAACATTTGTTCAAAACAAAATAAGTGTGTACCTGAGTAGTCTGTGGCAGTCCAGATCAGTGCATTAGCTGAGGCGTCCAGGGGTTTGAGTTCCATTGCCTGTGAGATGGTGTGGTTGGCACAAACCCTCAGCACCTGCTCTCTCCTCATTAGAATTCGGTAGAATCGTTTAGTCGGGTGGAAGAGGATCTTGAGATCACCGATGCCGCGCTCCTTCCACTGGCTGATGTCTCGGTCCCATCGGTACAGCTTGGCACGCTCCTTAAACAGGATTTCCTCGTCCTCCTCTCCAGACTTTGTCTCCACCTGAGACAAGGATATAACAAGGATGAGCTGTGCTCCTGTAGCTCATTCGTTACACTTCAGCTTTATGACTAAAAAGCACCACCATCTGATTAAATGTGCAGCATGACACAAATCAGCACCCACTTTCCAAAGTACTGATGCCAAGTACTACTTAAAGCACAATGCATCACAGATGACGTAATGTGTACCGTAAATGTGTGTGGGTGAGATACCTCTGGTAGTGACACTACTGGCTCAAAGTGGATGTCAACATTATTAGGAGCCTCCTCTTCGTCGCTGCCCTCCTCCTCACCAGTGGTTTTTGGGGCTGAGGACCCAGCTGAACCAAACACTGTTGCTCCAGCGTTTTCCCATGAGAAGTTGGAGTCTATATATAAAGAGGGAAAACAAATATGTAGTGAAATTTTTCCCATGAGAAGTTGGAGTCTATATAAAGAGGGAAAACAAGTATGTAGTGAAATCTGATTGTGTCGTGGTGCTGCCTTGTTAGAGATGCTAAGGCAGTTTGTAGTGAAAAAGTACAGCCTAAGAAAATGTGCATGTTGAAACAAACCTTTGGTTCCAAATGCAAATCCTTCAGTGCTTTTGGCCAAGTCAGCAAAAGAGAAGCTTGCAGATGAGTTGAAGAAAAGGGTGGAGGAGTCTGCAGCTGGAGGAACAAAATCATCATGAAATACTGAACTAAATGCACAACTCAGGTTTGTATGCAGGATCCCAGCAGACAACAACGGTGAATAAAGTCATGTGACGCCTCAGCTGAAGGGAATATTCTGATCTTTCACTTAATGCAATAGTAGAAGCATTCAAAATATCCCAGTTAAGTAAAAGTACAGATCAGTAAAATGGCCCCTGTGAATGTTATGACACCATTCAACTAGGTACATTATGGCAGCAGTCTGTACCTTGACTAGTTACTGTAGCAGTAGGAGCTGCAGCTGCAGTCCCACTGGTGGACTCTGTCTCTGGGCTCTTCTTTGTGGACAGGTCAATGGGAGAGCTGCTGCTAGAAGCTTCGCTCCGAGCCTCGGTTGGCTGCTCTGAGATCTGCTTCTCTGACGTAGGCATACTGCCTGCAGCCTCTGTGCTGTTGGAGGACGGGCCTGATGCTGGCTCCTGTAGGGCTACAGCAGTGCTGCTGGAGGCCTTCATGGCTTGGTTTAACTGGGCATCCTGATACAAATTTAGGTATTAAACTCACATTATATATTTACAACAAGAAGTATATTTCCTTACTTGTGTATGGCAATGAAAACTGCCTACCAGAATACCTCAACAGCAGTTTCAGTCAGCTCTTAATCACTGTTCTGCACCGAGGTTTGGCCTATTGAATATTAAGCTGCTACTAACCACAAGACTACTACTGCTCTCTTGGGGCAACAGGTTAAGATAACGGCAAGTTAAAATATACGTTCTGCTTTAGTCAAAAGAAAATTAAATGGGTGACAGTTCAGTATTCTGTGAGTAGTATTTCTGTCTGCTTTTATTCTTTAGAGCTATCCATTTTCATCAACTTTTGGTAGGTCTAGTAGTGCACAAAATTCTCAAAGATTAAATGGTTTGAGGGGTGGGGCAGCGGGTCGAAACATTTAGTAACTTCATCTATGATTTAAAACATTTTTTTTTCACCTTCATTGCATGAAAAAGCATCAAATAGCTACGATATCACACCCCTGCAGTGTTTCAAAGCGTTTTCATAAAAATGCCTGTAAGCTGCTGATCAGGATGATCACCTTTATTTGGCCAAGTATGTTACACACAAGGAATCTGTTTCTGGCACAGAACCGAGGCAGCCATCTGCAGCACCAACTCAACCGATGGCTTTAACCATCGGGGGCAACTTGGGGGATCAGTGTCTTGTCTGAGGGCATTTCGACACATGGGCTGCAGGCACTGAGATTCGAACCTCCAGCCCTCTGGTTGGAAGACGACTACTCTACCCACTGAACCGGATACATGCAGACTATGTATTAATTATCATGACTCATAAGCTGGTTTCATATAGTATTTTGTGTAGGGCTGTACCCAAGTAAGGATTTTGTCAGTCAATTGTTTAGTGTGACTAGTCATTCTTTTCTTTTCTTTTCTTGCCCAATACGCTGATCACAAAGGTAGTGTTGGTAGATCGTGTGCCATTCAAAAATAAATTTGACGTATCGGGTGTAAAACGCGTGCCAAATGTTAACATGCGAATGGTCAGTGTGACGATTCGCTGTGGCGACCCCTAACGGGAAAAGCAGAAAGTGACAATCATTCATATATAGCCTATCATCCATCCTCTCTAAGGCATTTGCTACTTGATTGACAAGCAGGACAGCCAGTCTGAGATCTTGTCTTTTCTGACACACGAGTCACCAAATATGCACAGTCAACCACATGAGCTACTGCAAAACTCCAGTGAGTGAACTACCTTGCCAGCCTTCCAATTAATTTCTACTAAAGAACAAGTATAAAATGAGTGGCGGAGCTGAAACAAGTAATAAAACAACACTGACCTTAATTTTCACTTCACCCAGTGAAATGATCTAAACCAGTGCTTTAGATTTTATGGTTAAACTGAACGTTCAGACTGTTCATAAAAACTATGGCACTCATTCATACATATATTTTGTGTGTGTGTGTGTGCGCGCGCGCGTGTAGGTCAATCATTTTGACTTGGTCATTTGAAAAGTATCTCGCAAGGCGAAAAAGTGTGGGCACCCCTGTGCTAAAGTAAACAAAATTAAAATGCGGACAGTTTAGCCTCATGGGAGGTCTGGCCCCGGGAACCTTTCTTTTGATGGAGCATGCAGGTTTTTTTTTTTTTTTTTTTTTCTTCCAAGGTAGAAACAAGACATCTTAATTCTCACCAAACTGAGCTGTCCTTGATGCTGGACAAACTTGTCTTAACATGCAGCTGGCTGTGAGATGAGCACGCAGAGACCTCCAGTGTGAAGGACAGCTCGTTCTGATGAAAATTTGTAAAACGCTCCCACCCATAGTTTAGATACCGTCTTTGCACGCTTTAATGAAATCAGTGCTTTTCTCAGTGTTGTGCTCATTACCAGGTCTTGCTGTGCCTTGCGGACTTCTGTTTCAAAGTCTTCAAGCTTGTCGTGGTCCACGTCGCTGTCTGTGGTACCGAGGCCACAGAAGAAGGTGGGTGGAAGCTGGAGACTTTTGGCCTTCTCCTCCTCCTCCGGCGTCGGCTTTTTCTCCCACACCACTTGACAGTCTGGCTCTGAATTCAATACACACAATGTTAAGGGTTAGAGAATAGCACAAGCAGGTGAGGTCCACGAGGTTTACATTGCGTGTACTGAACACGTAGGAAAGACTAATTATCTATCAGAGCCTTCAAAATGTCTGACATTAATAGACACTACTGAATTCAAATAAATGAGGGCAAATTCATGGACATAACGAAATATAACGGTGTGACAGGATATGACATTCATACCATCGCCACATGCTGCTGCAGCCTTTTGTTCAGGAGGATCAGGGTAGAGTTTGCCATTCAAAGCTTTCACTGCTGACTCGAAGTCTTCGTCTAAAAATTCAAAACAAATTCAGCAAGTACTTCACTTAAATTACATTTCTGTTGGCTAAAACAGAAGATATGTTGATTCTGCAGTTCCCACTCACTCCCACAAACCTTGGATAATGTGAGGAAGAAAAAATGTTGAGAGTTTTGTGAATGTACTGTCTGCTTCAGTGAAGGCTGTCTTTATTGCTGGTGATACATTTTGTTGCCATGGTGAAATACATGAAATTTATTTTATTCACACTTATGCATTTCAAGATGGTTAAGTGAAATGTATATACAGTAATCATGCAAGCAGAAAGCAATATGCACTTGCTTGAATGAATTAGCACAGTGGTACAAGCAGGGCTTTACCAGCCTATAAGGGAACAAAAATGTGGTTGTCATATTTTGGTTTAAAGAAATCAGCTGAAGCCCAAAAAAGGAAGATATCAACACTATACCTATGTGAAATGAAAAAAGAAAGTTTAGCAAAATTAAGCAAATACAAAGTGATAAGTCACATGCTCAGTCTCACCATCAGTTTGGTCATCACTGGTGTAGCCTGGTTCATTCTGGTAGCAGAAGAAGGTGAGGGGTAGCAGGAGCTTCCTGGCTAAAGCTGCCTGTTCAGCAGTGGGTTCTTTAACATACACGACCTCCACCGACGAGTCCTCATCCGACCCCGAGTCACCTCTTTTGGCCTGTAGAGGCCCTATGACAGACAGATGTGACAAGTGGAATATGCATAGTCAGACTGGGAAGGAAGTGCTTAGAAGAAAAGCAGAAAGTCTAACCCCAGGTGTTAGTTCCACACACACAAAAAAAAATTTGCACAGCAAAAAGGAACTGCATGCATTTACATAAGTGTGAGACAAGTTGTATTAGAACATTTCTGTATGCATGTGCATTTATTCTGACTTGTATGACACAAATAGTACAAATACCTCAGGTTCAACTTGAACTGGTCTGTGCACTATACTGTCAGAAGCCAGACTAGACAGGGAATTGTATTTCATGCTGTTGCTACACATCCTGCACTAAAAATGGAGCGTGTGATATTCACACAGCACGTTCCTCTCTGAGTGAGCAGTGTGTATAATCTTCTCAGCTCATCTTTCAAAAGAAGTCAGCTTTTACTGATGTGCCTCCTGTTGCTATGCAAAACACTGGTTTGATTCTGTCCAATACTAAATCACAGGCTAACTGGTCATTTGTCACGACCAAATTTAACTACAGTTATCATTGCTGTACATTACCATACTTCAGTTTTAGCATCATTATACTGGTGAATGTGGCACCTTGTGTCTACATTGAAAAATCTCTACATGATTGGTAGGCAGGAGAAACACTGTAGACAGAATTTTTTTACAAAAATAACATTCACAACAAATTAAGAAGTCACACTCTTGGGTCAAATTTAACTTTACAATCATTTGCACATGGTAGCTGGGAACCATCATGAATTGTGATGGTGATAATCATACAGCTAGCGGGGAGAAAAAAAAAAGATGCAGAAGTTGAACTAAACTTACTTGTGAATCTTGCAAAATAGGTGATACTTTAAGTTGAACTAAAATTGCTACAATTCTCAATGGAATAGAAACCTTCACACAATGGACATGCAACAAAATAGGTTCACTGCCATTTCCACTCCGTGCATCCCGGTTATTGCTTTCTAGTAGTTAAGGGCCAGCGAGGTGACAGCCTGTGTTAACACACACACTGCAGTGATTAGAGTACCTGGGAGTTCAAATTGGTTGTTTGATGTGCTGGTCCAAAAAGCCATTGGGTTATCTTTGAAAAGCCTAAAATCCAGCCCTGAGGAATGATGGGTTGTTGGGTGAAGAAAAACTAATAGTGAGGTTGGTATCATAATCAGAAAACAAGACCAAAAGTGTTAAAAGTGTGAAATGTAAGTGCATGTTGACCAATTTATGCTGCTGTAAATAATGCAACTAGACAAGCTACCAGTATGCAATATACAGAATGTGCAGCATTCACTACAGACCTACTGTAGACACTTTACTGTATACATTTTTACTCCAGGTACAGGTTTACCTTGTGTAAAACTAACAATATACAGTGTAAAGTGTGGCAAAATGGGTATGAAAAAGGAAATCCGATTTTAATACATTTTCTATCCTATTAAAATTTGGAGAAGGGTATGGGCTGGATCAACTAAGGAGATGGAGCAATGAGGTGCAGATGAACAAGACGAAGTTAAAAAAAAAAAAAGTCATGACACTCATTCAAAAAAAAAAACAACAAAAAATAGACAAATATTTCACAAGTTTTCTTTTACCTTTCTCTGGGATTTTGAATACAGCTGCTGCTAGTGTAGTCTTGGCAGGATGTGTAGAATCTTTGGCTTTTAAATTGGATGCAGGTTCCTTCATCTCAGAATGAGATTTAGGAGTACCAAAAATCTTCTGAAGGCTATCACCACCAAAGACAAACTTAGGGGGAGACACCACTGTCTTTGAGGGGTTAACTGGACTCAGAGACCCAGATGCACATGTCTTGCTGTCGGGGGAAAGCTTTGTACATTCCTCTGTGGCCTCTTCCAGAACAGCGATGGCTGCCTTTCCACATACAGCTGTAGCAGTCTTTGCAGATCCCACAGTTCCACTGTCTTGAGCTGTAGCAATCCTGGATGTCACTGGAGTCATAAGTTCCCCTTTTTCTTGCACTACCTTAGCCTCCTCAAAGACCTGTTTGAATGTGTTTGCAGTGTCCTGCAGCTTGAATCTCACAGCCAGCTGCTCAATATTGCCTTGTCCTATTTCAGCAAAGTCCATGGCACTCCAGACCCAGGCCTTCTCAGCACCTTTCATAGGTTCCAGCTTCATGGCTGCTGTGATCCAGTGGTTGGCACAGATCTTAAGTACCTGGTCTCTCCTCATTATCAACCTCACTTGTTTGGTATTATAGTTTTGCAAGATCTTTAGGTCTCCAATACCCCTCTCCTTCCACTGACCCAATTCCTTATCATAGCGATACAGTTTGGCCCTGTGACTGAAGACCACCTGTTCATTTTCCTCTCCTGTAGAAATCTCCACCAGCTCAGGCAAGGGCACCACAGGCTCAAAGTAGTGGCCATCCCTTTCCTCATCCTGGGTTGCATCCTGTTCATCATCAGTACCCACTGAAGCTCTGCTCTGGTTAAGCTTAGCAGGAGATTTGGAGGGGCTGATGCCAGGTTGGAAGCTGAAGTTGAACCCTCCAGTGGATTCTCCAAAACGGAAAAGGTTCTTTCTCAAAGGGCTGCTCACAATGGGAGAGGCATAGACTGATGAGTCAGCGGTATCATCTAAAGCCTCTTCTCGTAGGTCATAGTTATCCCACTCCAAAGTGGGACCAGTGGTTTCACCATGAGCTTTGATTGTAAGACTTGAAACATTCCTGGATGGTATATCTTCCTGGTTGTCATCATCTTTGATCTTTTTCTCATCTGTCAAAAAGGATTTTAAGTCTTTCAAGCCAGACTTCATTTCCTCTGCTTTCTGAATGAGATGTGCTGTTCTGCCTGTGTCAACAAGTTTGTGGGGGGTTTGTAGAGGAATGTCCAAAAGAAGTCTCTGACACTCTTCAAACTTCACCTTAAACTCCTCAGCAAGTTCTGGGCTTTTAAACTTAGCAGCCAACTGTTCAAGTTTAGCATCTCCATCAGAGAAGTCATTGGCCATCCAAATCCATGCTTTATCAGAGTCTGCCAGGGGTTTAAGATTCATAGTAGTGGTGATCCAGTGATTGGCACACACCTTCAAAACCTGGTCTCTTCTCATCAGTACCCTTAGCCTACCATTAGTGTTATTTTTCAAAAACTTTAGCATTCCTACACCACGTTCTTTCCATTGACTGCTGTTGGAGTCAAATCTGAACAGTTTGACACGCTGAGAATAAAGAACTAGTTCATCCTCCTCCCCTGTCACCAGGTCCACCTTCTCAGGCATCTGAACCACCGGCTCAAACTGGATATCATCATTTTCCTCTGTTTTATACATGTCATCATCCTCCTGTTCATTTGCGGCACCTGTCTTGGTGGGGGTTTCCTGAAATGATGAGAACACCTGCTCACCAGCCCCAGAGAAACCTTTGAAATTGGGGTCTTTCTTGCCGAACTGGAAGTCTTCCCCACAGGACTTTGCCAAGTCTGCAAAACTGAAGGTATTGGCTTTGCCAGTAATTAATGGATTTTGATCTTGCTGTGTTTTGCCCACTGAAGATGTAGACACATTTTCTTTCTCACTGTGTTTGTCAGCTATGCTTTTAAGAAAACTGGAGGCTGACCCTGAGGGAGGTGTCTGGTTACCAGGTGAGGGGGTTTCTTTTGCATTGTCCTGAATGCCAAACTTGAAGCCACCAGCTGGAATGGGCACTGAGAAAGAGAAGCCTGAAGCACTTGTGGTACTAGACCCAGACTGGGGAGCGTCAAATTTGAAAGAAGCAGGTGAACCTTTATCTTTGCTCTGACCAAAGTGAAAAGTGCTGCCAGTTACAAAAGGCATAGTGAATCCAGTTCCAGGAGGCTGACTGGCTGAACTCTTGGCTTCAACGCTGAAGCTGAAGGTAGAGGCTGAGGGAGCTGTGCTGGCCATGGTTTTAGCATTGGGTTTTGCTGCTTGACAAGCCATGCACTTACTGACCGATGCATCATTTCTCACTAGACAAGTGTCACAATCCCATTCTCCAACCTTCTTGGCAAACATGGCTTCTAAGGAGGAAGTCTCTTGTGGGGCATGGCAGGAAACACACTGAGAGACAGATGCATCATTTCTCACCAGGCACGTATTGCAGTCCCACTGCACATCCTTCTTTACAAAGTCGGCTCCAAATCCTGATGTCAGCAGATGTGATACTACTGGAGGCACCTCTTTTGATTTAGCCAGAGGATTTGGGCTTGAACAGGCAACACATATGTCAGAAGAGGCTTCATTTCTCAGTTTGCATATACAGTCCCACTGCCCAGGCTTCTTGCCAATCTGGGCAGCAAATCCAGAGTCAACAGTAGATATAGAGGGTTGCCCTACAAATGCATCTGCAACTGGTACAGTTTGCGCCATAGATATTGTATTTGAGACTTTAGGAGCTTTACAGGAGGCACAAATGTCTACAGTTGCCTCATTTGTTGTAGAGCATGTGTCACAGTCCCACTGTCCTGCCTTTTTTCCAAACTGAACTCCAAAGCCAGAACCAAACGCACTGGTTACAGTTTCAGCGGGTTTTGCGATATTGGCACCAAATGTAAATGAAGAAGGCACAGAATCTCCAAAAGCACCAAATCCCTTAAATGTAGAGCCAGAACTGCTAGGTTTTGATGAATCCATTCCAAATTTGAAAGTAAAGGGGCTGGTTTTACTTTCACCAGCAGGCTGAATGCTTGGTTTGGATGAAGAACTGGGATTGGCACTTTGACAAGCGGCACATCGCATGTCTGTAGGTTTATTTCTTACACAGCACACAGTGCATTCCCATTCCCCTTCTTTAAGTGCAAACTGGGCTGCCAGTGATTCAGAGTCTTTTAAGCTTTCAGCTTTCTTCTTCTGCTGAGTGTGCTCCTCTGGTGACGCGAGCACAATTTTCTGGGCTTCCTCAAACTTCGCTTTGAAAAGTGATGCCTCATCTACTGTTTTAAAGCGGATGGCCAGCTGCTCAGGTTTAGGCTCTTCATCTGCATAATCAATGGCATTCCAGACCCAGGATTTGTCAGAGCCAGCATTTGGTTTCAGTAGCATATCAGCCGTAATGTAGTGATTTGCACAGATCTTAAGTACCTGTTCCCTTCTCATTAAGAGGCGAACTTTCCCTTTAGTGCTGTGCTTTAGGATTTTAACGTTGCCAATGCCCCTTTCTTTCCACTCTTTTGCCTCTGTGTCAAATCGAAACAGCTTTGCTCTGTTACAAAACATCTCCTCCTCCTCTTCCTCTCCTGTTTTCACATCTACTTTTTCGGGAAGAGGTACAATGGGTTCAAAGTGAGGACCGTCCTCATCCTCCTCAACATGAGTGCTGTCATTGTCGCTCTCTGCTGCCTTTTCTTCTCCTGCTGCAGACTTTGCTAACCCAAACACTGGCTTGGTAACATCCCCAAATTTAAATGGCTGAGCTACCTTTCCAAACACACTTCCAGTGCCTGTGATCTTTGCAGAATCAACAAAAGAGAAGTTAGTATCATTTTTAGTGCCAAAGGTGAAGATGCCGGTTTGGCTGGAGGGCTGCTCCTGAGATGGAGGTTTTTCTGGAACATTATCTGTTTTAGTGGGAATGTCTGATGTAAGAAGACCAAGCAGAGTTTCACTGTGCTTGGCCTGAGAAGGTGTGAAAGTGAAATCTCCATCATCAGATTTAAAGTTGGAGTTGAATTTAAATGCACCTGAAGGTGTTGACTGGGCAACTACCCCAGCTCCAAAACTAGGCACTTTGGGGACTTCAACAGGTACCTGCTGGCTAAAGGAGAGCTTCCCAAAGTCCACAGCTTTCCCATCAATGCTCTTTGGTGGCTGAACAGGGACGAGAGATGGCTTGGTGAAGTAGCCAGGTTCAGGGAGAGGAGGGTTTGTGGTTTGCTGGGTTACACTCCGACCATAATATTCTTCACTATATGGGGAAAGAAGGCTTGTGGCTGGTGATTCAATTCGCAGAGGGGCACTAAACACTTGTTCTTGAGGAGGATAAATACAGGCAGGTGTTTGCAATGGTGGTGTGTGCGTGGGTTGCTGGTAAGCATACATATGCTGCTGAGGTGGCATACGGTTCATACTATACATTGGGCCCTGTGTAAAGTGAGAGAGAACAAAAATCCAGTGTCACTAAATATATGCTGAATATGTTTATACATGTAAACCAAGGCTGGATGATAATTACCTTGGTAGGGGTTACATTTGCTGCTGTGCGCAGAAGATATTGAGAGTTATATGCTGGAGACTGGTTGTAATACACAGAGGGGCCTGTGGTGGCAACTTAAACAGAGGCAAAAATTTTGTTAATGTTAGACATTGTTTCTGTCCAGTAACTGAAAAGAAAAATACAGCACCACACATTTACACATGCTTTGTTTCTACTGAGAGTGCTGACCTGTTAGGGGGGCCCCATGGTAGGATTGAACAGGAGTAAAAGGCTCCTGTAGGCCCTCAGCCCCATAGCTGTCCCCATACATCTTATGAGGAGAGCCTGCATTCCCTGAAGAGTTGTGCCTCAGATCATGAACTTCATTCTGCAAATCAAGGAAATTAATGAGAAGTGACTTAATCTGATATATCCAGAATATTCAACCCACACCAAAAGTAACGTACCATGATTTTGGACGTAGGACATAGTGTGACATTCTGTTCATATGCTAATGACTAAGTTGTCAGTTCTTTTTGTTCTTAACCTTAACTGCAGGGAGAACCAACACTTTGAGACAAGCTGTTATTAGTCAGATCTTTATTTTTGACCGTTTTCTAAATACACTTCACCACAATTCAGTAAGCAGCCTCCCTGTTCTGTGGTCTGCTCCCATTTCATTGGCTCTTTCTCCAAACACATTCCTCTATGTTCGCCTTTTGACAAGATAAATTCAGAATGCTTTTAAACCTGGAGCGCTGGCACTGAGGTGTTATGTTCAAGTCCCCATGGCATGCTTGTTTCCAGCCATTTAATGTTTAATCTTGGGTAACGCTAGATTATCTTGGCACCCCTCATAACTCCAAATAGTCTTTTCAGAACAATAAAACCAAAAAGCCTCTTCCTAAAAACAAGAGGACAGTTCATGAACGTGCACAACTCCTGCTGCCAGTGTTGTGTCGCAAGTGGACAGCACAATGAACCGCGGCAGCATTAATTTGAATTTCTCCCCCATAGACAGGTAAACACTGATGAAAACTCGCGAGAGTTTGCGAGGTGTATAAACTGAGTTACTTCTGCAAAGAAATACTAGAACATACATTCACCTAATTTTTTTGATCTAAGGTCATGTCTAAGATGGTAATTCATAGTTGCAACATTGTAGATAAGTCAGAAAACTAGGAAAAGCATGCTATGGGCCCTTTAAGGATGGCTTCAGTGCGATATTAGGCCATGCTTTCTGCTCCACCCAAAACATGCTGAACTCAAAAATTATGAAACTGTCTAACTGCACAATTGAGCACTACATAGTTCTCTGTCTTTTCATTTGTTTTCAGCAACCATTTTCTAACACTGATAATGTGTTGATAATGTGAAACAAATCACTGATTTTGCTTTACTTGGACTTTAGGTTTGAGGTCAAGTGTTTATCATATGCACAGTGAGGAAAACATGTTTCCCTGTACGTGTTTGAAGTTGTGTAATAAGTTTTAGAAGATAACCTTGAGAGCTTCAACTTGCTGACACAGCATCTGGATGAGATTTTTCTGGTCCTCCACCCAATGAGGTGGTGTCTTAGGAGATATCTGAACAAGAGGAAAAAATTGGTGAAAAGTCATTTTGTTATGAATGAAAATCTCTGTGATAACTACTAGGAAACACTTCACATATAAGAGACAAATGAATCTCAGATGGTCTACTGAACGATTAACAACCAGAACTTACCAGTCGTTTGGAAGGAGAAACAATGCTTTTGTTCGGAGAGGGAGTGGAAAACTTAACATGAGATATGCTGGCACTGGTTTCTGAGGGACGAGCAGGGCTGAAGTGGGCTTGTCCTCTTCTACCCACCTCCTCCTCCTCCTCCTCCTCTTCATCCATGGCCTCCCCACTCTCCCCAAGCTGCTGGTTCACATCATTCAGGCAGTCCACAACTTCTTCCATTGATACAGGCAGCTGGGACACAAAATATAGGCAGTGGTTACACAGCTGCAAAGTTCACATTTACAAGTGAAAGCAAGCAGATAACCAGAGTCCAATATGCCAACTCATGATGTAAACAATGTGTCATACAACGATAAATGTGAAATTTTAAGCTGCTAGTTTTGATTTAGATATTTTGAAGGTTGGAAAAACGGGACTTGCCTTCTCAATGTCGTCAGCATTGGCATTGTAGATCTTAAACAGGTAGGTCCTTAACTTTCTTAGAAAAGTGATGCACCTGTCTTGGGTCTCCTCAACACCGTTGCTAGCCTCCTCTGACAGCCGCCGGTAGATCTGCCAAGGAGAAACAGCAAAAAAAAAAAAAAAAAGAAAACAGGTGTCAGAAACATTGACTTCCATATTAAGGGTGCACTGATCCGATATCACATTTTGGTGGGACAATCCAGAAGAAGTTTGAACCAGAAAGTTAAACGCTGTTTGAGCCACGTTCTCTGAAATGTCATCAGAAGATATGTGCACCAAGGTAGCCAACACTGGAGAATGCAGTGATAATGTATTATTCCTGGATTACAACAAACTGTTGAGCCACTAGCAGCCATAAATGGGAGTAGGCTAAGCAAATGTTTGATTCTTGAATCTTAATAAATAAATAAATAAATCTTTGGTGTACATCTGTCAGGAGATATTTAAGATAGCTTATCAAAGTTAAATGAAAAACGAACTTAACACAGTTAGGCTGTGTAGAAGTCTAGGATTTACCCGAGCCAAATGCCAGATGGATGACATGTTATTGATGGCTTCCAAGGTAGCAATGGCCTCCTCTGTTCTGCCTTCAATGTCAAGGAGAACTGCATATGCCAACTTGGCTTCCTCTTCATAGCCCTTGACAGAAGATCTCTGCAAAGGGACACAGATAAGTACACATATTAGGACTGGAGGGGGAAAAAAAATGTTCCAATCACAGTGCTTGTTTGAGCAATTCCATTATCGATCCTGAAATCCAGATATCTGCATTTGCACATTTTCTCAGTAAACATGAATAACTGCCCTAAATGTTACATGTTTACAGGCATTATTTGTTATAAATGGAGGAAAATGATTTGTTACAATGTGCACAGATAAGGTTATTTTAAGTCATAAATTAACGCCCTTTGTTACCGGTTCTGTTCATTATTTTTATGGACAGAATTTCTAGGCGCAGCCACGGGCCGGAGGGAGTCCGGTTTGGGGACCACAGGATCTCGTCTCTGCTTTTTGCAGACGACGTTGTCCTGTTGGC